>NW_027492042.1:0-242622 GCF_021521415.1 Bidens hawaiensis | reverse complement strand
CATATTTACTTTTTTAATTTCACTTTTAACCCAACTTCCCCCCGATTTTCAAACGATCGTAACTTTTTCGTACGATAATATTTTTTAAAAAATTGCACTATAAAAATGAGCGTTTAATTCTCTCTAATTTGAGTATGATATTGCCATAGTTTGTTTAAGTTATAAAAATGACAATTTTTGTGTCCAAGTTTGATGTTTTTGTGTTAAACCGTGAGCCAAATCATTAGTAATGGTATTTTGTTGTCGAAAACTGAAACCGGAACGTTGAAACTTGAAAACAACCAAACCGAATCATTATCAACGATTCGGTTCCGATTTGGTTTGTACATTGATAGCAGTTGAGTTTAAAATAAGAATGATTAATACAAATATACCAACAAACGTATGGTTTCACGTTTAAATAAAACAATAAACGCCCATAAATCTATTACAAGATTACTAAGGTCTGTGTTTCCCGTTGCATCACGCGAGGCACCCGTCTAGTAGCTTATAATATAGTGAGCATGTTATTGGAAATGGAAACAAACCATTTCTTTTCTTAAATAATAACAAAACACAATATACTAACTTGATCATTTTTTAAACTTCCAAACAACAAATTATATGATAGTTAGAAACTTAAACAGTAGAAGCACATCCATCCATGTTACAACTAAGTATATGGTTTTAATATTCCAAGCGACTTGATTAATAAAACAGAGTAGAAAAATCTAGCTAATTAGGACAAAAGCATTAATTTATTTCCTCATTTATAACATACACAAATAAAGGAAGATCAATACCTGCAATGCTGCTCGATATATTAGTCCCTCGTCAGCATTCACTGGTGCATTTGAAACAGACATTGGGGACCTCAGCGGCGGTGAAGTAGCTGAATCCCTTTCAGATGAGTCATTGTATGCTTTATATCCTTCTGGATCCCAATCACTCGATTCGCTATCTTCCAAACTAGTATCCATCGGTTCCATTGGAGACACTACAATTCAATTAACCAAAATCAGCACCTCCTAAAGCCCAATTTCTGAATTAACATAGATTATATGAGTCTCAAAACATGAAATCACAAAAATTAACCAAAAGATGACCTAACAAACTCATTCAATGAAAACTGACATTACAAAGCAGCATTAACGAATGAAATGAGGATTTTAGCATGATCAAGCACTTATTCTTAACCGAACTATTCATATTTTTCATATAATGCTAGCTTGTATACCTCCAATTCATTCATGTGTTTCATGATCAAGCACTTATTATTCACCGAACTGAAAACTCAAACGAACCTAACAAACCGAACAGGTTATCCGAAAACTAGGGTTGCAAACGAGCCGATCCGCTCACGAGCTACTCGAGATCGGCTCGTGAAATAGCTTGATCGAGCCTAAGCCTAAAACAATCTCGTTTAATAAACGAGCTTGGGCCCGAGCTTCACTTGTGAAGCTTGAGCCGGCTCCTAATCCTATACAAGCCTGTCATTTTTATAATATATATATATATATATATAATACTATTAGTTAATATGTATAATGTTATGAAAAAATAACTAAACAATATATATATATTATATTGTATATAAAATTATAATTGAAAAAAATACAAAAATAATTATAAATATATAAAAATTAATTAATTAATTGTAAACAAGCTGAGCCACTCACGAGCCAAACTCGAGCTTTAGAAATATAGATCGAAACAGGCCGAGCTCGAGCTCTGGTAAGTTAAGCGAGACGAGCTCGAGCCTAGTCGAGATCAGGCTAGTGTGTAAGTTAAACGAGACGAGCTCGAGGCTAGTGTGTAAGTTAAACAAGCCGAGGCTCGGTTCGTGCTCATTTACACCCCTACCGAAGGCCGATTGGTTAATAAAATAGATTAACCGGTTTCTTGCAGTTTAGGCTAATAAACGAACCGAAATGTGACCTAAAATTCTGGAATTAGGTTTACGCATTGTGAGATTGTAGTAAAAAGGACGAATAGTAAAGGATTAACAGGAAATTGAGTTTAATAGACGTACGTACAGTTATTATGTGTGCAATCGTCAGGAGTGAAGATCGATCAAAACCCTAACACCCCTGCTTTTGTTTTGATTGCAGACAATCAGTAGGCAGTGTAGTGTGTGTTCTATTACCAACTTTTATATGACGTTATTCAAAATATTTCGGTTTGGCGGATTGCAAGGTATGACTGAAATGGTTATTAAACACTCACTAGTAAGACAAACTTTTGTTTAAAACTAAATTATTAATAACTTTTTTGAAACTAAAATTTGGAATCTCCTTTGCTTCTTTAAATTCCGGAATCTCTTTTGCGATCACATTTATTATCCCTATCTCTATAATTACACTACATTTCTCTCTCATGTTCAATTAAATAATATTTTTTATACCTTTATCATTACAGTTTTCTCTCTCCTCTACTTACAGTCAATCCAACAAATATTAAAAAATAAATAGGGGCAAACAATGTTCCCCAAATTTACAAAAAAATCACTACATTTCTCTCTGTTCTTTTTTGTCATCTCCATCATCTGACTTATCCACATATCCATTGGACTCTATACGATTATATGAAACTTATACGATCGTTTAAGACTTTAGAATATGTCATAAACATTCCATACGATAGTATGGCAACCATACGATCATTTTTTTTATTTAAAAAAAAACAACCAGCAACTTTGAAGATTGATGTGTGTGTTAACCACTGACGTAGGATGGCTGACATCTTATATCACGTCTGGAATATTGTATCGTGTCGTTGCGTAAAACGAGGGTAAGTATGCATGGAATATTATATCATATTTCCTTTGACAACCACATCTGTATACTATCACAAATCTAAACGCATTATTGACACATGATGGTTGAAGATATGTTAGTTAAAATGAAAAATTTACATAAGAATGTTGTCGTTGACTCTCGTTGTCACCCAAATCTCACAAGACATCACGTTTTAGATTATGTTGACGCAATACTATGTCAAAATCATTAAGTTATACGAGCCATATAAATCAAAATCTTACATTCTAGTGTCATATACCTCGTATGATTAATGTCATAACACACCACCATTGTCACACCGGTCAATATTATTATATAACCTCTATAAACAAATTTTGTCATACCATGTTATCATACGGGACATATAATATAACAACCCGTATGATTTGGTGAATAAGTCATACATTTAGTATGACTTGTCACTTGTTATAGTACACTAGTGATGTTTTCTTCATCAATGACTATGCTAATTAAAAATCAACATCCATTCTCAAGTTTTTCCACTTGATTCTCACCATTATTAAGCTGAAATATGTCATGTACTCAACAAAACCACAATATTCTTTTTAATTTTCCTTGAAAATTACAAACAAAAAAAATGCGAGAAAAGATTAATCGGCTCTATAAGTAGTTTAAATGAGAGGAAACTCATATTCGTCGTGCATTTACCAGACTGTCCCACAACAATTAGTCCTTCAAATGATGCTCAAACAGAGATGCCATTTCAATCTGCAAAAAGATCAGGTCAACTTACATATGCATGTATTTATAACTATATATATGTGAGCATGTTAATAAAAAAAAGTCAACTTACAGCAGTCAAAGCTGCCTCGGACCCCTTGTTCCCTGCTTTACCGCCAGCACGATTCAAGGCCTAATACATATGCACATACATACATATATTTAGACAATTATAAAAAAACACATAAGACAATTCACAAATTTACCTGATCCATGTCTTCACATGTCAAGACTCCAAATATGCAAGGAACGCCTAAAACATTGTAATTGAATAACATGAAATCAGTTCAAGCAAAAAAACTTACAGTTAAATTTGTTAATCTTTAAATAAAAATGTAAATCAAACCTGAATTAATTCCAGCTGAAAGAACTCCAGATGCAGCTGTATTAGCAACAGCATCATAGTGAGTAGTATCACCTCTTACCTAAAAATACATAAATAGTTAGTTATATACATTCAGACATCGATGGCAATGTATAACTTGGGAATAACAATAATATTACCACGGCTCCAATACACAAGATTGCATTGTATTTCCCTGATTTTCCAAGCTTTTGAGCAACCAACCCAATCTCAAAACTACCAGGAACCCACACGACCTAATAAGTTTAAACACAATATTAGTCACAATATACTCATAAACGGTTCAACCAAATTGCATGTGATAATTCTAACCAACCAAGAATGATTGATAGCCAAACACTAATTATTAAAAGCTTGTTTTAACATGTTGCGATTTGGTTATAGCCCACAAAAAGTATAGAATTCAAGAAAGAAAAACAAGAAGTATTACATACATCAATGTCTTCTTCCCTCACTGAATATTTCTTAAACGTGTCCAAAGCACCCTCCAGCAATGGCCTTGTAACAATTTCATTGAACCTTGCAACAACCTATGTCATGATAAGTAGTAACATATAACAAAATGTCAAAATATACAGAACATTTTGTTTAATTAAGATTAAACGATTGTTACAGAACAAGCTACAGTTCTATGTTATAAATGAAACCTAGAATCATCAATGTGAATTACACTCTGCAAGCTAAAACACCGCATCAACTCAAAAGAATGCCAGTAAAAGGAACTAAATTTTGTTTTTAAATATGATAGTAGCATCAGTATTGTAAAAATCGCAATTAGGCACTGATCAATCGAAAATCAGAGTGCTATCGAATTGATTTCACCTAATAAGTCGATACCAGTAAAAATTGGTAAAACATCAGTCAAAATTGGTCGAAATCATTGAAGTGTATGAAAAATAATACTTATTTTGAAAAATCATATATAATAATTTGTATTTTGGGGTGTAAACATTCCGAGCCAAGCCCGAGCTCAGCTTGTTTTGACTCCCAAGAGCCCAAGCTTGGCTCGTGAGTGATTTTTATAAGCTCGGGCTCGACTTGTTTATCATTTGTTAATCAATTTATACACATTTTCAACAAATCTTATATACTTTGAGAAAAAACTTAAGCGAGCCTAAGCTCGCCTCGAGCTCGTGTAGTATCTTAAACGAGCCAAACCTTGGTTCGAGCTCGGTTGTGCAGTGTGAAATTAATACATAGAAGTCCAAAAGAGGTCAAACTTAAAGATACACAAGGCTCGTCCACGAGCTTCCCATACAAGGCTTGAGCTCAAATAAACGAGCTTTATTTGAGGCTCGGGGTCGTTTCAAGCTTTTTATCGAGTAGCTACGCACGTTTGCACCCCTAATTTCTATTGCATTTGCTACTCATAGAACTAACTACATTAAACACTTAAACCACACTTATAAGTTTCATATTCTAAAGATAAAATGAAGTAAACTAACAATGGCGAACCGGAACCCCTCGGCTTTCGTCAAGAACCCGGTGAATTGGCGAACAGCTTCGGTTTGAACCGACAGTTTCTTCCTCTCTGCTGGTGCTACAAACAGCGAATTAGATAAACCTAACATTAACAGAGAGTAATTAATAAGTGTAAATTAAACAAATTGAATAAATTGAATGTGGAATTTGAAACCCTAGATGTTATGTTATGTTACCTTTTGAGGGAAACTGAATGAGTGGTGACGTGGAGATTTGACGGTGATAAAGAAGAGATAGTGAAGATGAGCGATGGGTAGATGATGATAAAATTGATGAATTGGTGGTGTTGTGAAGACGATGAAGAAGAATGGTTGATGAACATGAAGCAGCCGCCATTGTTGTAGAGTTTGGGTGGAGTGTGTAGTGTAATTCAGTTTGTCTATCAATTTCGTGAACGGTTTGACGGGAAGTTCGTTTATAGTCATTCGTTAATAAATAAATGAACGACTGTGAGCAAAAAAGTTGTGTTTATTTAAGTTAGGGGTGTTCAAAATATGATTCGAATTCGAAACATTCGAAATTCGACTCGATTCGAATTCGAATATGAAGATTCGAATTCGATTTCAAAATATTCGAATTCGATTCGATTCGTATTCGAGTATAGTAATCGAATACAAATCGAATACGAATTCATGATTTTTATTCGATTCGAAATTCGAATTCAAATTATATAATATATTAATATATATATTTAATTTATTAATTTGGGTCAAATCCTTAAATAATAAATGTCAAAACATAATAAATCTCAATAATCCATACTGATATTTCTTAATTTTGTCAATGCTTAATTTTGAACCTATTTTCATGTGGTATTGTAGCTACTTTAAACTTATATTTATTTGTTTTACATTGATGATTATGATTTTTAAAGTTTTTGACAAATGTGAACTTGAATCAATTCAAATTTATTCGAATTCGAGTTTCAAATACGAATAGAATCGAATTTCGAATATGGGATGTAATACGAATACGAATCGAATAATCCAACTTTTAAATGAATACGAATCGAATACGAATACCAGCAAAAAAATAAATTATTCGAATTGTTCGATTCGATTAACTTGAAAATTCGTTATTCGATTCGATGAACACCCCTAATTTAAGTAAACAAACGAACATGAACACATGTTTCATTCGTTCACTTATGTTTGTGAGCATGCATTTATGATTGTTTATCTATGTGCATTTTTTGAATGAAACGTTGGTATAATCGTCTACTTAATGTTTTATATTTGTTCGTTTGTGTTAATTAACGCCTTGTTCTTGAGTTTTTTTAAATGAGAGAAAGGGAAAGAAAACTAAAGATAGTTAAAAAATGGGTGTTCTTGAGTTTTTTAAAAGAGGGAAATGAAAGGAGTATGAGGAGTTAGGAGGGATTAAATTGATGTTTTTTCCCAAAAAATTATCCTCCTAAAAATGGGATGATTACTAAGGATAACATAGTTATCATTTTCTTTCCTCTAACTTCCTTCCAACTCAAGAACACACCTAATTAAAAAAAAATTCCGTTCCCTTCCCTTTCTTATCCTTCCCTCTCCTTTTATTTTCTTTTCTTGGTTAAAAAAAACTCAAGAACAAGGCATAAGTGTGTTCATTTATGTTTGTACACATATGTTTGTTTATCCTTGTTTTGTTCAGTTATGTTCATTTATATTTGTGAACTGTTCATTTAGATTTTAAATGCGGACATAGATGAACACGAACATGTACATTTCTTAAACGAAATAACATGAACACGGATATTTGTCCTATTAAGTGTTCGTGTTTGTTCAGTTTGTTTACATACCTATTTGTATGTGTGACTTAACTTTTTTCTATGTTGTCATACACCCACTATACGAGTCATATATGTCTCATATGACTTGTATGGTGGGTGTTTGAATATGTCAAAGGATATGTGAATAACCAAAATCTGGAAGTTGCTTTATATATCACCAGTTTTCTTTAATTTAAAATGCATGATAATTATTAATATATTATTTTGTGCATTAGTAAAACTTATGAGGAAATGTTCATGATTTTTTACACATACTTCACTTTTATAGTAAAAACTGAAGTTGATTAGTTTTCACGAATCAAGTTATTTTGAATGAAGTTTGATTATTCGTTATGCTATACAACATCACTTGACACTCCGGGACAGGGTGTTTAAATACGAACCCTTGAAACTTCCCAACATGATGTACTCACCTAATTCCATACCACCTCTTGTGGTGTTCTAGCTCCATTATTTGAACCCTCACGTTTCCAAGAAAATCAACCCCCTTTCTCCTTATTTTCCTCTCATCCAATGCGAGTTCATGAACCTGGAATGATCTCAAAATGATCCCATCTAGCATGATTGAGGCAATTGTAGCGGTGTTCCCGACCAACCCTTACAACCCTAAACTCTATTTGGCGAATACCCCCCCCCCCCCTTTCCCCTTTGGCCCATCAATTTTACCCGCACCTGACTAATATAACCCGACCGACTCAATTTCACATCTACCAGATTAACTTGACCAAACCAAACACATTACCCGAAAACCGATTAACCCTATTGTTATTAGAATTAGACCTTTCAAAATCAAATTAAAATATATAGTCCATTTATATGGAGGCCAATTGGAGCACACATTTATTGGGTTTGGTACTAAAGGCATGTTGCCCTTATCCTGAAGGCATATATACTTCACTCTTTCTGAAAAGTCAATCCTACCCCAAATGTTCCTCACTATCAACATACTCACAGTCACCACAACATAAAGAAAGAAGAAAAAATTTAAAACTTCCAATAACTTTCATTCTTCTAATCTGTTCAAAAATACATTTTAAACTCGAAAATATGTTCGAGTTTTAACTTATTGGAAAGTGAGTTAAAATCCATGAATGGCAAAACAACCAATGTACTCTCACAAATGCAACAACAAAAGAACTAAAACATGAAGTCACAAGCATGTGCTAAACTAAAAAAAAAAAACATTGTACCACAATATGCATCTATTTGGAATTATTGACAATTTGACATTTCAACCAGAAGCCAAGTTCAGATTTAATGATTAAACAAATATTAATATTAAACATAATGTATGTATTCCTTCAAAATGAGCTCCAAAAATGAGATACCGTTTATATACAGTTCTTGATATATTGACCCGATAACTAAGCTTGTGTTCGGTCATCCAGATAACACACAGGAATTCACGATACCATTCAACCCAATCAAAAATCAACTTTGAGTCAAAACTCCATTAAACTGACCGACAGGCTCGACCACTCGACATACCTCAAGTTCCCCTGCCGAGCTCCCCAAACGAAGCCACCCTTCCAAAATGAGGAGCACACTTTGTTGAACAAGCACATTCAAGTGGGCGCCAACTGGAACAGACGGTACAGCGAAAACAACTGAAAGAGCCAACCTCAATGCAATTACGCAGCAACATCTATGTTGCAAGGAATAAAGTGATCATAGAAACTGTAGCTGCAGAGCTAGCAATCCGAGCTATACAAATACAACTACGGCCCACCTGTTTCTAACAAATGACCCGGAACACTACCATCTTTAATAAGATTCTTGACTTCCAAACAGGTCAACTCATCATCCAACAGTTTGACCAAAGCTTCCTTTAACACAATACAATACCTATCAACAGAATCCGGAACCCGTTCATCTTTAATCATCTTTCTCAAAACATAAACCGCCTTCGGTGCATTCGATACGGAAACAAACGCATCTATTAACATCACATAAACATAACCATCTACCTTCATATTCTTCGCTTCCATTTCTTCAAAATATACCAATCCTAAATCCGGTTTCCCACATTTACAAAGTCCATTAATAAAACCCATATAAGCTATCTTACTCAGGTCACAAACTTTGACCATTTCATTCCAAGTCAACACAGCTTCGTCTGACTTTCCAGCATTACAAAATCCATCAATCAGAGTAGAATAAGTAATAACATTCGGGTTTCGTTTCTTCTCACTCATCATTGAAAAGAAACAAACCGCTTGATCAAGCTCACCACTTTTGCAATACGCATCTATTAACAAATTATACGTCACAACAGACGGTACAAACGATTTTTGTAACATTTCATCGTAAATGTCACGAGCTTCCGACACTCGTTTATCTTTACAAAGACCGTTTATGATAGTATTATACGCAACCACATCGGGACAATGCCCGTTAGCAGATATATCCTTAAACATTTTTAACGCATAATTGATTTCTCCAATCTTTAACCAACCGTCAATAACTGTAGAATAAGCAATCA
Source organism: Bidens hawaiensis (assembly GCF_021521415.1). NCBI lineage: Eukaryota > Viridiplantae > Streptophyta > Magnoliopsida > Asterales > Asteraceae > Bidens > Bidens hawaiensis. Next base: position 232,996 of record NW_027492042.1, on the reverse strand, counting down.
TATCCGGAAAATATCCGATTTCCTTCATTATTGCCAAAAAGCTACACGCGTCGGCCGCTTTTCGGTTTATTGATAAGTTTTTCACAAGCAAAGTGTAATGTTTGATCCATGGTTGATGCCCGTGAGTATGCATTTCACGAAGCACGTCTATGGCACCACTCACATCACAAATCTTGCAATAATATCCAAATATAGAGTTGTGAGTAAATTGCGAAGGTAAAAAACCATTCGTTTTCATATCATCAAGAAGCTCGTGACATTTGTCCACTTTGTTTGCATTGCTTAAAGCGTTAATCAGATTATTGTAAATAAGTAAGCTTTTTTTACAACCGATTCGATCCATATCATTAAAGAGGTCTAAACCAATGTCTAACTCACCTTTTTCGCATAAACTGCTAACGACAATTTCAAAAGACGAGGCGTCTAAAGAAACAAGATTTTGAATCTTGAAAGTGTCATCATCAACATCATCTTTGATGACTGCTTGAATGAGATGACGGGCTTTATCGGTTGACCCGCCTTTGACCAGACTAGTCAAAGCAGTATTAAACAATGTAGTCATGGATTTGTTATTCACATGATCTTTTGCCTCTTTCAGTAACAAGATCATATCTTTCTCATCGGATAAAGACGATATTAAACTCTTGAATATACTAACATCAGGACGAATGTTCAACTTATTCATCTGTGAGTACAATTCTAAACCTTTTTTAAACTCTTTTCCTTTGCAAAACCCTTCGATTATAACCGAATACAGCGAAATCCCGGGAACAAAGCCTAAAGTTTGCATCTTTTTTAACAAGTTTACCGCATAATCGACTGTACCATTCTTCACAAACCCGTGAATCAAAACATAAAAAGTCTTCTCATTCAAACTAATCTTAAACTCACCCATCTTATCAATCAACCGAACCGCTTCCTCCACCTGACCCGCTTTAGTCAACGACACAATCAATATCGTGAAAACATACGAGTCAACCCACCCGCACCCCTCCATCTGTCCAAACACATCCAACGCCTTTTCAAACATATTCGCCCGACAATAACACTGCAAAACCGAAGTCAACGTAAACTTATCCAACTTCCACCCGTTATCCCTCATCTCACTCATCCGCACCTCCATCAACTCAACCGACCCCGCCTTCGAAACCGCCTCCAACAACGCGTTATAACTATTATCATTCACCACACACCCCATTCTCTTAACATGATCGAAAAGCTCGTTCGCCTCATTAACCATCCCTAACCCACCTAAACACCTAATAAAGAACCCTAACCCACCCGGGGTAACGTAACAATTTGAACTAATGAAATCAAGATACAAAATTTTCATTGGGGCATTTTGTAAGTGTAGCAATTGTGGCGGTACCCGGATTGGGTTGATGCCCAATTGAAGAACTTGAAGGCTGGTTGCCAGTTCTTGAAGCCTTTGAGGGCTGTTTCGACTGTGTTTGTGGTGAGTTTGAAGTCAAATTGGGTTAGTTTTGATGGGTTTTGGTGGGTGAAGATGGAGATGAGGTTGGTGACTGTTTGGAGGGTGTGTGGTGAGTGAGATGAGTGGTTTGTGAAGTGGGTTTTGGAGTGAATTTGATGGGTTTGAGCTAAGGGTTTGAAGATGAAGATGAAGACCATGCGGCTGAGTGTCATGGTTTTGGGTTTATCAGAACATGTATGCAGTTCACTGGAGTCTGGGTTCAGCCATAAGAGTTATTACTTACTAAGAATGTTATTACTTATTAAGAATGTTGTAAATATCCGGACTACGTGTCGATTAATCTCTGATTAATTATTAGTTCTCACTTTACTGATTAATTTTAGGTTAATCAGTCAATGGTTAAATCCGGCCAAAACTAGGATTAATCAGAGTTAGTCGGCTTTTTCCGACGAGCTTCTGACCAAAATCGATGGTTTCCAACAAAATTCCGTTCAAAATCAGCGGTTCCAATAAGATTCCAGCCAATTTCTAGCAAAAAAGTGTGTTGTGTATATATAAAACTGAAAACCATACATTAAAATCCAATATGTTAATTCTGATTAATATCAATTAGTCATGATTAATCAGTAGTCCTTACTTCAGCGCCCGATTAAGGACTAGCGATTTTTACAATACTAAATTTCGGTATAATTAAACTCAAGAATTCAGACATAAGATTGAATATCCAATAAAGTTGTATTTTTGACGTTATATATATATTATATGTCGGTTAAGTTACATTTTGATGTGTAAAATCAAACAAATGTAGCGATGCTGATATTCTTTTGGTTATGTTACACTGCTGGTATTGTTATGAACCAATGCCGATTGAACTTTCTCTTCGTAACACACGGGTTGAAGTCCACCTGTTTAAAATCAAAATCAAATGAAACTTGAATTAAGTTTTAGTATGTTTTTTAAATCACCCCTCAGCATCAAATAATTTAATATGAAACCTAAAAAATTGATATTGTAATGAAGATAATTGTACTTTAGTATTTTGAAATTAGGTTAATCATATTCATTGCAATAGACAATATTTTGTAGAAACATAAAAAAGCCTTTTTGTAACTTGTTCTAAATTGGCTAATTTATAAACATGTCAAATAATATGGCTTAGAGCCACCATATAATGTTTTAATAATACCTTTTAAATGACTTGACTTTGAGTTTTTAAAAGTCGACCTAAAATTCATCTTCTTAAACTTAAAAGAGCCCAGTCAAGCTGAGCAGTTTAACACTTTAACATTGACAGCTTTGGTGCCGCTAAGCCCCTATAAGGCCAAGTGACGGCACCATAGTGTTCCACATCATTTTATTATTATTATTATTAAATTTGATAATAAAACGATTGTTGCCTTAACTCACCTACGAAATGCCCAGGATGGACAACTTTAGGTTTCTATTGACGCCCGGGTTTTGCCGAGCTTTATGTTCACTTCCGGTATCGTAACGAATGTAACCGAATCCGACCGAATTTGCGTCGACTCACTATCGAAACACCCGGGATCACTTAGGTTTTACCAACAGCGAGTTTTACGGACTCATTGTTACAACGCTTAATACCGACAAGTGACAACGCTCGGGTTTACCACTTTACATGTGTTATTTTCATATTTTAATGTTTTGTATGTTAATCAACTGAACTCTCAGTGGTGCGAACAACTGCAATATGACATAAACATATTCGATCTGCCCGGCATGTTATCCGACCTAGTTATCTACAAATATATTATTACTATTCTCATTTGAAAATGAGGTGGCTGGGCATTTTGGTTGGAATCATACTTTTTGAAAACAAAGCCCCAATAATAATAATAATATTTAAAAAGCAGTGACTCTCATTTCTTCAGAATCTACCACCAACAGTCTTCTTCAATTAATTACCAAAACCCTAACACATTCAAAATGGAGAAGCCGCAGAAGAAGCAAGTGCTTCTGTTCTACTGTGTAGAAGCTGAACAATTAGCTCGCAAAATAGCTGCTCAATCGGAACACATTCAGCTTCAATCCATCAACTGGAGGTTTAATAAACAAATATATTATTATTATTATTCTATGCTGTTTTCACTTCAACCTTTGATGTTGTTAAAAGCTATTTACTTTACGAGATTGTAGGGTTTTTAGTAGTTATTGTTGCAATTTGTATACTACTTTCATTTATCTAGGGCCGTCCAAACCGCTCGTTGCTCGCTCGGAAAAAGCTCGTTCGTTTTCCGCTCGAATGTAAATGAGCCGCTTTGCTCGGTTTGGTTTGTAAACGAGCCAAGCAACGAGCAAAGGTATGGTCGGTTCGGTTTATTTTTATATAATTATATATGAACAAATATAAATATATAGACAAAACACATAAATATAAGCTTAAAATTTTTTTAATCCCCTTTAAATTTTCCTATTCTGTCAGTTTTATAGTTTTATTTGTTCGCTTCAAGTTTCTAGAATACTTGAAGTTTGTCACATGATCATTATATCTCATATCAAAGTTATTTTTAAAAAAATTTTACAATCTATTACATTGTAATTTTTTTTGGGATAAAATTTCATATATAATCACTTACTACAAACGATTACAATAAAGAGGCGGGGAAACAGGCAACAAGCTGCGCAGCAACCCTCTTTTGGATAGCAAAGCCAATCCTACTAAAAACGAAACTTTGGGACCTAGGAGCTGAAGAGGTTCCGTGTACGACACACTAAACCCTACTTAAAAAGTTCACAACATTCAAACTTGTTTCTTATTGAAAATTTTAAAGTGAAAAGGAAATAAATAATGCTCGAAATCGCTCGATGTTCAATCGAAAAATGTTGGATTCGATTTTGGCTTGTTTCGGTTTTTGCTCGGTTCGAATTTCAGTCGTTCGATTTGTTTTGGTTGTTAAAGAGCCAAGCAACGAGCAAGCCTTCGCTCGGTTCGGCTCGGCTCGTGAATAGCCCTACATTTATCGCTCCATAAAATGCGAATTGCTTTTGGGGGATTCAACTATATAAAATTGTTTTTAGTTCGTTAGTAGTTCCTCAAGCTCAAGCTCGGATTGGGCTCGGCTTGTTTATTATTTTTAACTAAATTTAGATATTTATATTTATCTATACATATGTTTTTTAATTATTAATTTTTCTATAACATAATATATAATAACTAGAGGGATACCTGCACAATGCGACGGGGAACACAACTATTTTTTATATAAATAAAAAATTATTGCAATACCATTACAAAGAATAAAATGCTCGTTTTTATGATGTAATTTTTTAAAATATTAACGTATAAAAAGGTTATGGTCGTTTAAAAATCGTGGGGTAGTTGGTTTAAAAGTCAACAATAAGTTTTAAAGGATCATACCATATGTTTTTGATGTTGTAATTGCTTAAACTATTAAAAATTTGTAAAATTACGGTTTTGTCCTCCTTAAATGTATTATAATGTAGTATTGATATTGATATAGATAAGTATTTAATAAATATATATTAATAAAATTTATATAAATACTCAGCCTTATTTAGGGTTGCAAGCTGGCTAGAGCTCGATAACTGAAGCTCGGGCTCACACTCGTTCATTAACCAAGCTTATATTTAGGCTCGAGCTCGTTTAAGCTCGAATCAATTCGAGCCTTTTCTGAGCCGAACTTGAGTAACTCATGAACGGTTTGGCTCGTTTACACAGTGAAAGATGGTTATGGGAACTTGCTAGTTCCTATCATGAAAGTGAATATTGTTAAATATTAATTCGAAATCAATGAAAATCTTTGACATTTGAAGCCATATGTTGAAAGATATTGTAATTTATTGTTTTAACATATATACTGTTTTCAGGAGTTTTGATGATGGATTTCCTAACTTATTTATAAACAATGCACAAGATATCAGAGGGCAGCATGTATCTTTTCTTGCATCTTTCAGCTCACCGGCTGTAATATTCGAGCAGTTATCTGTTATATTTGCGCTTCCAAGGCTCTTTGTAGCTTCTTTCACTTTGGTTTTACCTTTCTTCCCAACTGGATCCTTTGAAAGAATGGAAGAAGAAGGTGATGTGGCTACTGCATTCACCATAGCAAGAATATTATCCAACATTCCAATATCAAGAGGCGGTCCCACAAGCATTGTCATATATGACATACATGCTTTGCAGGTTAGTTGAAGACTTGAAAGTATTTAAAGTTATTTGATGATGAATGTTGAATAACTAACATTAAGCGATTTCTAGTATAGTTTATGCTATTTGCTATAATTTATCTTTTTGCAGGAAAGGTTTTACTTTAGTGACAATGTTTTCCGTGTTTTGAAACTGGGATTCCGTTATTGAAACAACGTCTTCACGAGCTTCCAGATGCTGATAATGTAACAACCTCTTTTGTTTCTGTTTCAGTTTTATGCGGCTTATATTTAACTTTCATTATTATCAAGGAAAATCATGAAAATATCTATTTTGACCAATAAATTTAACAAAGTAGCCTTGACTTTATAAAATTACTAATCAACCAGAGCGTGACAAATTTCTTTTGACGCAACAGATTTCAATCTGTTGCAGCAGACCCATGCATCCAGAGGCCCCACGTATTTAAAAAAATGATTTCTTTTTATTTAAAATTAAAACGCGGCGCAGGAGATATCACTCTAACGTAGGAGATTTTAGTTGAGAGTCTTATCTGTCAGTGGTTGGTGGAAACTAAAAAATATTTTTTATATTTTTAAAAGGTCAAGTTTATACTGTTAATATCGTACGTCAAAATTGATATTTTCATGATTTTCTTGTATTTTACCAGATATTATACTCTTCAAGAATATTGTTTCCACATATTATGAAGATAATGTTTTTCTTTCATATGCTCTTTAGATTGTAAATGTGTTTCCAGATGATGGAGCTTGGAAGCGATTCCACAAGCAGTTGGATCACTTTCCCATGGTAAGTTGAATATTATTACAAAATAGCAAATTGAAAATGTATATAATATTTTACTTTCAGGTGGTTTGTGCAAAAGTTCGCGAGGGTGATAAAAGAATAGTAAGGTTGAAAGAAGGCAATCCTAGTGGTTTCCATGTAGTTATTGTTGATGATTTAGTGCAATCTGGGGGCACTTTAATTGAATGCCAGGTACTTTTTCGACACACTGTATGCTTTGCAGTTATTTGTTAGAATTAACGATGATCATTCTTTTGTTGCAGAAAGTTTTGGCAGCTCACGGTGCAACTAAAGTCAGTGCTTATGTCACTCACGCAGTGTTTCCTAAAAACTCGTGGGAAAAATTTGTTCACAAAAATGGTGGTAAGAATAAACCTTAAAATGTTTGATAAATAAAAATATCCTTGATTATCTTATTATGTTGTAAAGTAAAAAGTTATTGAATGGTCAGTTTTAATACTTTTTCTTTATACAGCATGCTTTTTTTTGTTAGATTTGGTAAATTAATCAGGATGCATACTTATATGACTATAATGCGTTAATTTAATAATCAAATAGTTGTTTAGATAGATATACAGGTTCTCACATTTTTTTGCTATTATCATGTGCAGAGAGCTCAAACAAGGCGTTTGCATACTTTTGGATAACCGATTCATGCCCGCCTACTGTGAAAAACATTGAAAACAAGGCTCCTTTTGAGGTGTTGAGTCTTGCGGGATCGATTGCAGATGCACTTCAAATATGATGGGCTGCTTCTATTGTTGTGGTTTATTTAACGAATAAACGAGTCGTTAACCAGTGATTAGTGATTATTCATCATGTCTAACCGCATGTGTGCCATTTGATGCATTGTAATCATGCAATTTTTGATGGGACCTAGAACTCTTAATAACAAATAACGTGGTTAGCCCCAAGGGGGTGGTTTGTTTAGGACATGGTGCTTCATAAAGAATAGGTCTTGTGGTGTTGAATGAGGTGTTTGTGTTTTCAACTTCTTGGTGGTTATATTAAATGTAACAAGCTAAATAAACACAAGTAAAGTTATTAAAGCAAAACAAATAAAAAAAACAAATAAGATTAATAGAAAGGGATCAGATGGTTTAAGAACAGAGGTGCCCAGTTGTCGTAACAGGCTTTGGGCGAACACCTCGTCTTGCATGTTTATGTGCGAGTAATGACCACTCATCACTTCCCATCAAAACGTGCCTGAAGGATCATGACTTTCTTGAACAATCCCCCCCCCCCCCTCCTAACCATTTTATATAGCATCCAGCCAACTAATCCACTTTCTTTTAAGTACGATATGGGACTACAAATAGCCTAACTCAAACTGTGTAAGTTAAATGTCTGTTTTACATTGTCTATATGATTACAAAAGATATTGTTTTACATTGTCTATGTTTGTAGTGCCAAAATGTCGAGTTTACACATTCACTTGATACTAAATCATTTATATGTGAAGAGGTAGGTCCCAGCAGAGCCCAGTTGGACCCGCAAGACTCACCTCAAAGAGGGACGTCTGCGCAGTTGAACCCGCAAGACTCACCTTCAACAGGGACGTCTGCGCAAAGGCTAGACTCGCAAGACTCACCTTGAAGAGAGACGTCTGCGCAGAAACCAACTGGATCCGCAGGACCCACCATGCTCAGAGACGTGACGTCCTTACGCGCAGTACGCAAGCTGTTCCCGCAGGAAAAGCCTCCCAATGGTCGACGTACTCCGCCTGTTCCCGCAGTAACGGATACTAGCCATCAGGGATGGCTACCCGCGCAGCAAGGCTACACGCACAAGGCACTTAACTCTTAAATAATTCAGTAATGTCACCTGAAGAAGGAGTGAGCAAGCCGGGAACACTCCCGCCCAAAGCCGAGAATACTCCCGCCCAAATGAGCCAGTCCGTACGCTACTGGAGGACCTTTTGTACTGTACCTGACGAGGTATGGACAAAAGGTCTGACCAAAGCAGCGACAGCTCACTGTGACAAAGGAATAGTACACAGCCGGCCTGGTCACTATCAGCCGCTGCCTACTCACCAACCCCTGTCACTATTAGCCGCTGCCTACTCACCAACCTGTCGTAGCACGTGCATAGCCTGCAGTTGGTGGAAAAGGAATAGTACACAGCCGGCCTGGTCACTATCAGCCGCTGCCTACCCACCAACTACCAGCATGGCATGTGCGTAGCCCACAGTTGGCAGAACAGGAATACTATTCAGCCGGCTGTACCTTCTTGGAAACCTACATTCGGATATAAATACTCCAACACCTTGGAATGGTATGGACACATTACATAATCTTACATTATCTGATATCTCATTATCTTATCTTCTCTAGCAATCTCTCAATATATACACTTATATTCAGAGCAATCTAGTCTGATTCTCACGCCGGAGGGTGGTCACAAGGAGGTACCCCCCCCCCCCTTCTCAGTGACGAGCTCACGGTGTCTGTTTTGCAGGTCATCAGAAGAACCATCTTTGCCGGACTTAACCCTCGTGGGAAACATCTATTTAACCCCCAGATTATCCGTAATCTGCCCGGGGTCAATTAGTGTTTCTTCATTGGCGCCATCCGTGCATAAAAGCTAGAACTTGAATCTTTTTCAGTTTTTTTTTCAAAACTTCTGGAAAGATGGTTAAGGTTACTCCGTTGCCAAGGCCAACGAGTGACCAAGAAACCCCGGTCACCACAACCCCAGCCACTGGGGGGAACACCGGCGAGTACACAATATTTACGAACACTACCCCGGTTACCCAAGCCGGGAAAAGTGCAGTAAATTTTACGAACACTACCCCGGTTACCCAAGCCGGGGCAAGTGCAGTAAATAATCATCTCCTGGGATTCATTGATACCCAGGTGGAAAGACAACAGACGAGGCCCCCCCCCCCCCCCCCGCCAAACACTTGAACAAGTTAAAGCGTGGGCGGAAAAACGTCAAAGGGAATTCCAAGCTGAGTTGGATGAACGCTTACGTTCACTCCAACAGGTTGACGAATTCGGAAGCACTCGACAACAGCTCAACATGAGCAATGAGTGCGAGTACTTGGACGATGATTCGGAGGAATCCGACACCGACGTAAACCCTCGCCATAGGGCGAAAGGGAAGCGTAAGGAAACGGACTTCCAACCAAGAAGGAATTTTGGAGAAACCTTCAAACCAAAAAACGCGGGTGGAAATCCACGTGACTTCTCTAAAACCTTCAGACCAACCGCTGCAAATGAGGGAACCTCCAAGTTTTCAAGGGACATTGCGGAAGCAATCGCCCCAAGAAGTGCCAAACAGATGTCCAACATCGGCACTTATGATGGTATATCCGACCCAGACGATCATTTGAACAGATTCATAGCGGGGGCAACCGTCAGCAAATGGACGGAACCCACGTGGTGTTATATGTTCCAGATGACGCTGGTTGGAGCAGCCAGAGCGTGGTTCGACCGTCTACCGGTCCACCACATCTACGAATGGGCAGACTTCCAACAGAAGTTCAGCCAACACTTCAGTCAACAAAGAAAGTACACTGAAGAGCAATGGACAATTCTCAACTGCATCCGAGAGGAAGATGAGTCTTTACTAGACTTCATCACGCGCTTCAATTCAAAGAAGCTAAGTCTGGGCAGTATTAGCGAAGATCTTGTTCGCGCTGCTTTCATCCAGGGCACGAAAGACCCAGAGCTCATCCGCACCTTAACGGGTAAAGATGGCATGCCATCCACATGGGATGCCATCATGACAGCAGCTAAACGCTTCGCGGAAACGGAAAAGCAACTGGGTAGAGATCTTCCCCATAGCACAAACCTCTACACCCAGAAAACAAGAGAAAACAATGTCCTTACCGCCCGACTAAACAAAAAGAGGAAGCTAGGTATTTGGCAGTCAAGGGTAAACTTTGACACCTCATCCGGCTTGCACCATCGGTTAGGCGGAAAGGACAACAGGCAGTCGTCGAACCGGAACCCCCGGTGGACGCCGCTCACCAAAAGCGTCACCGAGATTTTCGACACCGAGAGGCTCCCATGGCCAAAGGCTCCAATAATCCGAGAGCGTCACAACGCTGATCAGAGCAAATTCCGTGACTTCCACAGGACAAAAGGCCACACCACCGAGGAATGCGTAGACTTGAAGGACATCGTCGAAGCATTCGTCAGAGATAGGACGCTCAGGCACCTCGTGGCGTAATGAACGCTGAGCAGGCTAATGCGTGTTGAACCCCAGTTGGGAAAAACACGAAACTGCAGCTTCAATGTTGGAGGCTACATACTGCGTAAACAACGAGATCCTGAACCAAGTGCATATCGGCTCGATGGCACTCCCATCCAAACAACATGGAAGGGAGCTCAATTACACAGTGCATGTAGATCAATTCCAAACTTGTAAAAGAAAAGGCCCAGAGCCACTTCTAATGGAAATGATTCTCCTTATCACATTGACACTGATAATCTTACATTTATACTTATGAACTTTCCACACTGATATGCCGGTCTTCACCGCATACATAAGTGGGGAAGTAAGTCGTTGCGTGTGGAAGGCGGCAAAACCCGCATAAACACAAAAAACGGCCAATCTTCACGCAGGTCAGTTATAGGTAAAGTTGGGTCATCCCACTAAATGAAAGTGCCGGTCCTACCCGCACAAATCATGATAGAGGAAACCGAACTAACCTATTGACAACCGCGCGTCGAACGGTTAACTTATCCAAAACACTGATATGCCGGTATTCACCGCATAAATAAGTGTGAAAAGAAGTCGTTGCGTGTGGAAGGCGGCAAAACCCGCATAAACACAAAAAACGGCAAGAATTTCTAAGGAAAAAATGAGGAAAACCTTCACGCAGGTCAGTCATAGGTAAAGTTTGGTCATCCTACTAAATGAAAGTGACGGTCCTACCCGCACAATCATGATAGAGGAAACTGAACATTAACCTATTGACAACCGCGCGTCGAAAGGTTAACTTATTCAGAACACTTAGAAAATCTCTTAAGGAAAAAATGAGGAAAACCTCCACGCAGGTCAGATATAGGTAAAGTTTAGCCATCCTACTAAGTGAAAGTGACGGTCTTACCCGCACAATCACGAAAGAGGAAGCAAAACTTTAACCTATTATCTGTCACGTTGAAAGGTTAACTTATCCAAAGTACTTAAGAAATTGCTAAGTTAAACTAAAGTATGCACAAGCGAATCATATATTGTTTATGCGGCAAAACAAGTGCCAAATTAAACTATAATATGCATGAGCAAGTCGTATAACGTTTATAAAGCAAGAGTGACGGTCCTACCCGCACAAAAGATTTATATTCCATAAAAATTCAACTGTTACAAGAATGGCCGGGTATCCACCCGCCTATAAGAATATAAATCTATACAAAGTTGTAAATCTATCCTAACAGTGGGAAGGGATTTAAAAGATCAAGCTTCAGGGCCACTGCCTCCAAACCCACTTGTACCCGCACCATCAGTTGGCTGTGGCGGTTCAAGGAAGGTCTTAAGAATGGTTAGCCCATCATCAGCAGCAGCTACTTCATTCACCTTCTCCACCACCGGGTGCGGGAAGGCGGCATACTGGCTCACTGCTTGGTCATATACAGCTTCAGTATCCACATCATATAAAGGGAAGTTGGAAGGCGGGATGCCCTTCTCAACGAACCCTAGACCAAGCAGGAAGCCAGCCTTTTCCCCATCCTCATGAGAAGCGTTGAGGGCTGCGCTCATGGCATCGTCATATGATGTGTCCGTGAAGACTCGATGCACAACCTACAACAAGAAAAAAATACCAAGTATCAAAACCTTTTCTAAGTACAAAGGAAAGCGTAAAGACATTATGAAGCTAAGCTTACCTGCGACAACGCTTCTCGTAGAAGCCATTCCTTGGTAACCAGAGCCTCCTTGAGGGCAGCTTGAGCTTGGTTACGGGCGCGTTCGGCTTCACTTTTGTTAAGGTTGGCAAGCAACACTTCCTTAGCAGCAGCCTCTTCAACGCCCTTTAGCTTACGCTCAGTATGGTCAAGCATACCCCTCTGGTCCAAGATCTCTTGGAGCTTCTTGGTATCTTCCATGGCCAAGGCATCATGAGCCTGCTGGAGCCTCTCTAATTTGGCTTTGAGCTCCTCATTCTCAGTGCGTAGAGGCTCAGCAACAGCTTCAGCCTTGGTGGCCCTCTCAGTTGCGTTCCGTACAGTATCCTTAGCCAACCGAAGCTGTTCATTAGCAGCTTGGGTAGCCTTGGAACGGGCCTCGAGACGGGCCTGGACTTCAACCTCGAGGGCCTTGAAGGCCTTCTCCTTCTCCGCAGCAACGGCGGAGAGTCTCCTGTTCTCCTCCCGGATAGCCCGCGCCTGAGCTACTTCTTGGATACGAGCCGCCTTTAACTTGTCGTTTTCACGACAAAGCAGCTCGACGCGCGGCTGCATCCGGGCAAGGAGAATTCGAAGCTCGTTTGTCAGCCTACCTTCTTGGTAGCTCGACATAGCTTCTCCCAGTGCACCACTGGGGGCGGCGTGGCGCGCCCACTCGACGCAATCCACAGCCGTCCGAAGGGTGGTTCCCCGGCGGATGTTCCACCGAGGAACAGACACCTCATTCGAATCCGACACTACAAAAACAAGAAACAGTTAGGAAAAGATGAGATATAAAAAAAAAAAAAAAAAGATAACAGGCCAAAATAACCCTACGCACCTGTAGGGTCGATGACAGGCCTGTAGCCGCCAAACCCATCACCCGAACCTAACGGATATCCATCCAAGAGGTCAGGCAGATGGGAAGGAGGCAGAGATTGGCTAGAAGCCCCAGACATACCTGCTGAACCGGCCGGGGGCGAGGTGGTCACCGGTGCCGGAGGCACGGTTGAAGCCGCCGTCGTAGAAACCAACGGAGGTGAACTCACAACCGTGGTCGCCGCTGCGGAAGAGCCCGCAGAAAAACTCACCGCCGGCTCAGTGAAGGAATCAGTGAATATGGCACTGACAGCCGGCGGAGACGATGTTACAGTTGGAACAGTTGCCTCAACTGAGTGAGCAACTGAACCAACACTTGAAGCAGGCGCAGCCGCCTGGGTCATCGCCTCGGGTAGGTTGACTAAACCTACCGTCATGGGTCCAGAGGTGCTCCTCCCCGCTCCACCCTGGAATGCGGTTGCATCCACGCCTGCATGAAGACAACATATTTAAATATAATGGCGGAAAGATATGAAGTTAAAAGTTAAAGTTTACACTTACGAGTCCTCTTGAGCTTGAAGGTGCGAATAGGCGGGGACGAACCCGATGGAGTCGGCCTCTTCACGCCGGTCACCGTCGTTGTACTAGGTTGCCCGGAGGTGACAGCTGTCTCAACCTCCGGAACAGTGGTCTCATCACCACCAGGGTTCCCCGCCACCTCTTCACTCTCGGTCTCCGACTCTGACCGATTCCCCTGATCGGCAGTGGAGGCAACCTTCGCCTTACCCTTCCCGCCAGCAGCCTTCTTCTTCCGCGTGAAGAAAGGACCATCTGGGATTCCTCATCAGAAGATGACAAAATTAGAGGAATTCCAGCAGAGGTTTGAGCATTGACAGGACGAGGGTTAAATGACTCCTTACCTGGCCGCGTGGCGCTCAGAATCGGGTGGCCCGGCGGGTAGACCTCCACAAACCGATCCGCCGTTTGCTCCAAGATGGGCAACTCGTTCTCATCAAGAGCACGGGTACCCATCCGAGCGGGACCACCAGCTTCCCGCGGATGCAGGAGCGATTGTAGGTCGTTTCCCTCTGAAAACAAAAGAAAAACAGTTAGAAGAAAACTTTAAATCAGCAAAGAAGATGAAGCATACCGTAAGGGATAGAGTTCAAACCGTATTCAAGGACGATGGGAACCTGTGGCGCCTCCGCCCCAGCATCCTTCCACGCCCGGCTCATACCGAGCATCACCATCCCGGACTCCGCAAAGCGGTAAACCGGAGACTGGACCCGGGAAATCTTGGAGAACCATTCCGCCTCCTCGTAGTTGAAGGCGTGAAGGTTCGGGAGAGCTCTCCCGTTCTTGAACGTCATCGCTATGGGGACGACGCAAGCGGAGATATAGAAGAACTCCCGCTTCCAGGACCGAAGACTGCGCTCGGTAGCGCAGATCTTCAAACCCTTGATCCGAGTGACCAAGGTATACCACCCCTGGATGCACCTCCAGGAATAGAAGGTCATCAGGCGGTCGACATGGGGCTCCACGCCCAGAATGAGGCACACCCATTCAAAATGGCGAATCTTGGCGATCGCCATTGGGTGTACCTCCGTCAGGTGTACACCGTGTCTCTCCAAAACACGGTACACAAACTTCGTCAATGGGAACCTAAGATTCCCATAAACGAAGAATGCGGCATACAACCCTATCTTGCCCTTGGGGGCATCGTACACCGTCTGATGAGGCTTAGGAAACTCAGGCTCGAAAGGCTCGAGCATGAACTTCCTTACAATGTACTGGTACAGGTCGACGGTAAGAGCACACTGGCACTCACCAGCAGTACTCTTATCGTCCTTATCAGAAGTAGACGACGGATTCTCGGCATACACGTCAGACTCCTCGGCGGTAGCCTCAAGATCATGAACGGAAGACATGTTTTGAATGTAAAGAAGAACGATTTCAGGAGAATGCTAGACAGAAAAGTTAGAGTATTCGCCGGAAATCGTTTAGAAGAAGAAGAGAGGTGAAACTGTGAGTTGAGATGCAACCTCTCTTCCTTTATATACTCATCGAAATGAATGCGATGAATTTAATGCGGAAGAGAGAGGAAAACGCTGGTGCAATGAAACTATGACACGTGGAAAAAGCAAGCTGGCAACAGCTGTTGACAGGACGCGTGCCGTAAACTTCGCGGCCACGCGCCCGAAAACTCGCGCCCACGCACCTGAAAAAGCGTCTGGAATGACCATATACTGTCACGTCGCCATAACTTCCTGCACGTCCTGACACTGTCAGAAAAAACCGTCGGACGACGTTTCAACAGTTTGGACTGTTCATATCCTTTCACCAACTCTTCGAATTTCAAAAAGATTCAAAAGTAAGCGGGACTATACCCCTTACCTTGGCAACCAAGTAACTATAAGACAGGTGCGAGTACAGTGTTAAGGCAAAACCCTTCACATACTTAGCACCCGCAGGGAATTGAAGCCAGGAATACCTTGGAAGTAAAGTAACTATAAGACGAGTGCGGGTACAGTGTCAAGGCGAAACCCTTCACATACCTAGCACTCCGCAGGGAATTGAAACCAAGAAGGATCTTCTGGGCCATGCTTGCGGAAACGGGAATAACATCCCCGCATAGCGGGAACGTCGAGAACTAGATTGTTTGAAGCTCCAAGATGGAATTGGTTGTTTAAACATAATTGATCACTATGTTCAAAACTACCAAAACCTCATGGAGAATCTACACAACTGGAACTCAATGCTCCTGACTTGCGAGGAGGTTACAGACCTACCCGCATCATACCCAAAGATCAAGCAGAAAAGTCGGTAATTTCTGCATGTGACATTAGGACTTCCGCGGGAAGAATCCCCATGGAAAACCTTAAAACTAAACCCTTTTCAAAACCCTTTGCTTAAGTCTAAAAGTTCACCTCACTTATTAATAATTCATGAGAAGAACAATGGACTGGGGGGACTTGAAGAGGTAGGTCCCAGCAGAGCCCAGTTGGACCCGCAAGACTCACCTCAAAGAGGGACGTCTGCGCAGTTGAACCCGCAATTCTCACCTTCAACAGGGACGTTTGCGCAAAGGCTAAACTCGCAAGACTCACCTTGAAGAGAGACGTCTGCGCAGAAACCAACTGGATCCGCAGGACCCACCATGCTCAGAGACGTGACGTCCTTACGCGCAGTACGCAAGCTGTTCCCGTAGGAAAAGCCTCCCAATGGTCGACGTACTCCGCCTGTTCCCGCAGTAACGGATACTAGCCATCAGGGAAGGCTACCCGCGCAGCAAGGCTACACGCACAAGGCACTTAACTCTTAAATAATTCAGTAATGTCACCTGAAGAAGGAGTGAGCAAGCCGGGAACACTCCCGCCCAAAGCCGGGAATACTCCCGCCCAAATGAGCCAGTCCGTACGCTATTAGAGGACCTTTTGTACTGTACCTGACGAGGTATGGACAAAAGGTCTGACCAAAGCAGCGACAGCTCACTGTGACAAAGGAATAGTACACAGCCGGCCTGGTCACTATCAGCCGCTGCCTACTCACCAACCCCTGTCACTATTAGCCGCTGCCTACTCACCAACCTGTCGTAGCACGTGCATAGCCTGCAGTTGGTGGAAAAGGAATAGTACACAGCCGGCCTGGTCACTATCAGCCGCTGCCTACCCACCAACTACCAGCATGGCATGTGCGTAGCCCACAGTTGGCAGAACAGGAATACTATTTAGCCGGCTGTACCTTCTTGGAAACCTACCTTCGGATATAAATACTCCAACACCTTGGAATGGTATGGACACATTACATAATCTTACATTATCTGATATCTCATTATCTTATCTTCTCTAGCAATCTCTCAATATATACACTTATATTCAGAGCAATCTAGTCTGATTCTCACGCCGGAGGGTGGTCACAAGGAGGTACCCCCCCCCCCTTCTCAGTGACGAGCTCACGGTGTCTGTTTTGCAGGTCATCAGAAGAACCATCTTTGCCGGACTTAACCCTCGTGGGAAACATCTATTTAACCCCCAGATTATCCGTAATCTGCCCGGGGTCAATTAGTGTTTCTTCAATATGTTTTTGTAAGAATATGTTTTGACTTGTTAACCAACCCTTTTCGTTTGACCATGCATGTATGTAAAATATCAGTGTCTTGTAATAAAGTATGCAGAAAACTAGTTTTTGGGTCATCGGTTCATGCTCCCCTGTTGTAAAAAGCATTGAAAAAAACACTCCTTTTGAAGTCTTGAATCATGCAGGATGTATGCCGATGGGTTTTTAAACTTACAGGCTTCTTAGCTTTCATAAATGAATAAAAGAGTTTTTGTCGGTATGAGATAACCCATCGCCAATGCAAATGGTGATGTGTGGTTCTACATGGCAATGGCGACGGGTATGACACTTTGTCAATGAAAACGGAGTTGGTTATCACACCTTGCCATTGAAAATGGTTATTGCCTTCTCAAATCACTTATACATCTTTAATGAATTTTGAGGAAAAAAATAATTGTTAAAAAGATATTATTACATGAAAATTACCTAAACAAAAAATGAGTCGAATATTACACTTCTGTAAACAAAATAATTTAAGTAAGCCACTTTATAAAGCATCTTATTGTTAACAAAAAAATTATAAGAAAAGGTATTTTGTCAAAAAACATTAGTCTAAAACAAAATAATTAAAGTAAACCACTTGACAAAATATCCTGTCTTTCAAAATTCAACAAAAAAAATAAGAAAAAACAGGTTTTTGGCCAAAAAGTATTAGACTTAACATATAAATTCAAAAAATACAAAACATCTTGTCTTTCAATTCAACCAAAGAGAAAAAGATTTTTGGCTAAAAATTATTTAAGACTAAACAAATAAATTAAAAAAAAAAAACAAAAATCTATTAAGACAATTAAGAAATAGTGATCAGATGGTTTAAAAATAGAGGTGCCCAATTATCATAATCGTAAAGGCTTTGGGCGAACACCCCATCTCGCATGTTTATGTGCGAGTAATGACCACTCATCACTTCCCATTAAAACTTGCTTCGAAGGATCATGACTTTCACTTCACACCCTAATGGCTTTCTATAGCATCCTCTAAACCATCTAATCTCTTCTAACTTCGATGTGGGATAATAATATTCCAACTCTAACCATGAATATGAGTGATGGTAGAAAGAAATAGGAAACCAACACCAACATTTGTATATTAAACCAACAATTACTTCTATTATCTAATGACCAAGGAATTACTTCGATAAAGAGTTTCCACACCAACATTTGTATATTAAATCATACAAATACTTAGACCTTCTGCGTCAGGTTTCAAACTTTCAATGTAACTTTACCTGTTATCTAACAGAAAAAGTTTTGCCACATGAAAAGGATGATTCATTTGAGCATCACAAGAATCCCATTACACTGTTGATTACTCCTCATTTTAGTATTTTTGAAGCGGTTGATCTCCTTGCTTCTATCATGCTACAATCCTCTTCTTGTTGCGCCTCGCTCTCGTGGTCTACAAAGACAACATGTAAGTAAGAACGGATTTATCAAGTTGTTGCAATAATATGATAGAAAAAAAAAACTGCCTTTTCTATATACGTGATCGGCCCAATGCTACCATGAACTTTAAGCAATCGATCGATTTAATATAGATATCACTTCAACACAAAATAGGTCATCAAGGATCTCAAATGCCCACCAAAGCACGAAAGGTATGATTCTCTTATATATATATTAGATGGCCAAAAAACCCAAAGGGAGAACCTAAAACTTGAGAACTTAGCACGTGTATTTGGTTAGTACTGGGCATGAGAACAGTTTTAAAATAATATGTTGGTTTGAACCGGGTATGGTATTAGATGATACCGTCTCATTACCTTCCTCTTTACCTGAATTAAAACAAAAAACTTTCTATATCAATGATCTTAAAAATATGATAAAAAATATTTTAAGTTGTTAAAAACTGAAATAATTATGGGATTTGTAGAAATGTATAGATTAGAGGTGCCCAATTGTCGTAACAGGCTTTGGGCGGACACCCCTTCTCGCATATTTATGGGCGAGCATTGACCACTCATCACTCAGGGCCGTCTTTGAGGCATGACAGGGTAGTCGACGGCCACAAGCCCGACACCCCGCTAGGCCCGAAAATTTATTTTCCAAAAAAAAAATTATATGTATTTTTATTAAAAACATGTGTATAATCAATGCTTCAACACAATTACATAACCACTAGCTTGGTCTAATGGTAAAGGGGCATGACGTCTAACAAAAAGGTTAGGGGTTCTAGTCTTATTTGAGACAAATTTAAGCTTATTTTTATACAAAAGTTTTTTACACAACTTAAATTATAATCAAATAAAAATTTAATCAAATAAGCTCATTTATAATTAAATTGTTTAAACCCAACAAAATATTTATTTAAGTATAAATTGTTTAAACCCAACAAAATGTTTATTTTACTTAAAGCCCAAAAAAAGTTCGCTTATGACACAAATTTTTTTTTTCGTCTTTTCAAAGCCAGCCTTATCATCACTTCCCATCAAAACATGCCTGAAGGATCATGCCTTTTAAGTCCACCCTTAACCCCTTTATATAATATCCACCGACCACTCCTTTTTCTTCTAGCTTTGATATGGGACCAATATAACCTACTATGAGTTTATATATCATAAGTAATCAAATATAACTACTTTTGTCATCTAATCAACAAACAATGCTGTTACCCACCTGCATTATTAGATTTCAGAAATTCATTTTTTCGGTTATCATTGGTTTCCTTAATCCTTTTAGATTATTGTAGTCGCCATTGGCGGTGATTAGTTTCATATGGTTTTGTTATATTATCACTGATATAACGACGTAATATGTTTTGGTCATGTTTAGAAACTTTGATGATGTCTGGTTATTGCTTAATGAAACGCCTAGGAGAGCTCGGTGACTGGGTTTAGTGTGATATCGACACACTGAGCATATCGATATTCATCTACCCTTACGTCCACTTATTTCTGTTTTTTTTATGTTATGCACGTGATTATTGACCTTTATTGATATACGCAAAGCACCTATGTTAAAATGCCTATATATAGATATAAAAGCACAATGGGAGTATTGAAAGACAAACATTTACTGTTTACTGCCCACTGATATCTGATATTTCAAAAGTATATGAGTCGTATGGCGTATGGCTTTGTCAATCAGTGTTGTGCAGATATTTTAAGGTATATATATGGGATGTATGGCTTTGTCAATTGATGTGCGTCTTTACATCAGTCACTTCTATATCATCTAGCACGCTATATGGACATACGACCTGTATATGAATTTACAAATTTCAACTCATGTAACACGTCTGTAAACAAAATAGTTTTAGGGAAAATTCTTAAAATGTCAAGAGATTCCAAATATGTTCCTTCAAATATTCAAATTCCCCAATTTGTCCCTTATTAACTCGTCTTCGGCTCTACGTTAGAAAATCGAAACGACATGTTTCTTAACTCGTTGTCTTCCCTCCATATTAGCTCATAACCCGTCGCCTCCCCATCATATTAGCTCAAAACCCATCGCCTTTTTTTCCATTTTAGCTTTAGATAACAAGTTAGTAAACCACTTTATAAAGCATCTTGCTAACAACAAAAAACTGTAAGAAAAGGTATTTGTCAAAAACCATTAAAGTCAAAACAAAATAATCAAAGTGAAACACTTTAGAAAACATCTTGTTTAAAATAAAAACAAATAATAGAGGTTTTTACCAAAACTAAAAATAAATTTTTAAGAAAATTAAGAAATACAAAATAATTAAATTACAACACTTTATAAAAATAACTTGTTAATATAAAAATAAAAACAAAAAATAAAGGTTTTTGACCAAAACAATTTTTAAAAAAAATTAAAAATAGGGATCAGATGGTTTAAGAATGGAGGTGCCAATTGTCGTAAAAGCTTTAGGCAAACACCCCATCTCGCATGTTTATGTGCGAGTAACGACCACTCATCACTTCCCATTAAAACTTGCTTCGAAGGATCATGACTTTCAAGTAAACCTTTAATCCATTTCTATAGCATCCCTAAAGCCATTCACTTTCTTCTAATTTCGATGTGGGATTTTACTTCTTTTTTTTATCTTATTTTATTAAATTTGTATCAGAATTGTTTCTTCTTTTTTGACCAAAATAATGACAAAAACCATGTTATAGACTTGTGGATGTATTTGAATCAATTCGTCTAAAATCGTCTTTCTAACAGTCTAATGAAATTTACTTAGTTAGATTGGTTGACGAATACATATGTTAATATTATGATTGGGAATAGAATGCTGAAGTTGATATTCATAACAAATGAAGTTTGTGAAGTATCACATTGATTCAAATTTCAAAATATAAAAACACAATGAGAGTATTGAAATACAAAACACTTCTGATATAAGATATTTCAAAAGTACATAAGGGCCGTTTGGCTTTGTCGATCTAGTGATGCTTTTTAGCGCTGACCAAAGACAATCCTCAAAATTCACACATTAACACAAGTCTACACAAATTATACAAACAACTTACTGGATTACAACGTGTCAATATATACATACATATACGATCAACAGATCATTATCTGGAAATTATGACGGGTCTGCTGTCTCCGTTCTATACATTTGAAAACAGCCCCATGACACTGATCTTCTAACTCACACGAAATTATTTACACATATTATTAGAACACATTCGCTAGTTTAATTACACACACACTGCACATTGTTACAAATATCTCTGCTTCACGGTCTTCTCAAATTCCCATAAAACTTGTTCCTCACAGTACAACAAACCAACTTCCCTTTTATTGGTTTAAATCAGCTCGTTAAAAATCATATTTTTTTCAAGTCTAGTTTTTTTCCGGACTACTTGTTGAACCATCTAGTGAATCCACCGAGTATGATCCATCTGGTTGACGAATGCATATGTTCATGTTATGATAAGGAATAGAATCCTGAAAACAATTAAGGCATTTGGTCAATAGTAGTCAAAACACATATGTGAAGTCAAACAAGTGGTCAACGTTACCTGATTATCATTTTCTTGGGCCTCTGACTGGAAGATAATCGGTCTGCACCATTTATCCTCGTTCATTAGACTCGAATTTTGAAAATGCGTAATTAGAGCCACTTTCCCTTGGATCCTTGCGTATGCCAACGAAGCAACCTTTTCACTGTTAAATTTCTCCCATTTTTTACCATTAAATACCTGCACAAAAAGTAAATTCCATTAACATTCATATAAAGATTATTAAAAAAAATAAAAATAAAAAATCTAAAATAAAAGAAAATAGAACCTCATAAAAGGATACAATATGTGAAGGTGACACCATGTTGATGAATGCATAGCCCACATTGCATTTATTCTGTTAACATAAAAGATAAATCAAGTTATCAAATTGACACTAGTTTGACTATCAAGTTGACTTCATGAGTTCATAGTACTATTACCTTAAAATCAATTGGTAAATACACAAAGTCATAAGTACCCTTGTGATTTTCATCAATTGCTGCAAGTAACATCTTTGAAGTGTACCTTTTATTTAATAAAAAGTTATTAACCAACCAAAAAGCAATCTACTTTAACTAAACAAAAAGATTATAACTTTCTTACTTGTTAGGAATATTTTTGATCATCAACGTCTTTCTAGGATCTTCCCCGTTAATTATCTTCTCCAAATCCAGTTGATACTGTTTATTTCCCGACATCTGGTTAACAGTATAATCAACTCGCCGAGTATAGTTATGTTCGATAAAGCCCTCGTTTAACGCTCCCCGTCCTTGATAAGAACCATTCCCAATAATAGCCGGTCCTTATTAGGAAAAAAAGTCATTCGTGAAATAGGCGAACCACTTCCGTTACTGATAACGGGTCCCACGCCATTGGATGGGGCAGAACCTACAAGATGACGTGGACCCAGAAACGCGCCATGCTGACTAGGACTGGCATAAACTGAACGAGAACTCTGGTGGTCAGAGTAAGTAGTTTGACTTCCCCAAAGAAACTCTGGACCCGATAACCGACCGATGCTAGACGGGTCAAAATTTGAATTGTTGAGAGATGGTGAGTTTGCTGGACTGGAGGTGTGTGATTGTTGATGGTCAAATCCTAGAGTTGACTTTATTCCGATTGGTGCAATCTTTACGGGGTTTGACATATGTGGTGGAAGTATAGATGCCAGTCCAGGCAACGGGTTGTGAACCGGGCTAAGTTGTCCGAACCCTGGTGACCAACTGTACCCTTGCGGTGAACCGTGTTCTATTGGACTGCTAAAATGAGTCCAGCTACCTGCCACATAATAATAATAATAATAATAATAATAATAATAATAATAATAATAATTAGCTTGTTGCTCGCTTACCCATTATCCAGATGTAGCTTGGTTTGTGTTAAATGTTAATAAAAATGTTTTTTTTTTTTTGCAAAAAAAGATAATAATAATAATAAAAATATTATAATAATTATAACAGAGGTAACATTTTGACCCGTTAACTTTTGAACGGGTCAACTAACTAACTAACTAACCAGGAGGAGAGTTGACCACTGGTGAACCAGCATGGTGCCAGAAGGGTCGGGTTTCATCCTGTTCGAGTGCTAGACTCAGTTGTTGCATCAAGCTATACATATATAAACATTAGTATAATACTAATAATATGGTTTTAAGTAGCAAATATTAATAAATACATACGTTCTAGCAAATATTAATAAATACATACGTTCTACGAGCACCACCAGGCCTGCTATGCTCGAGTTTTATTCGTTTTCCTGCGATTTCACTCCCGTTTAAATCTTTTAAAGCCATTTCCGCTGCTCTAAAGTCATAAAACTCAACAAATTTGTGGTGCCTCTTGTGTGGTGTTTCCCTTATCTGTTTTTCAAAAAAAAAAAAAATTTAATTAAAAAATAATTTAAAGATTTTAACTTTTCAAAATTAAAGAGAGTCAAATACCTCTTTGACTTCCCCATAAACCGCAAATATATGACGAAGATCATCACTCGATATCGACGCATCCAAGTTGAAAACAACAAGAGTTCCTTGGTTAATATCTTTTTCTGACGGATTATCCTGCATATATCATATACAAATATATATATATAAAATGATAACAAATATATTAATGATGATAAGTATATAAAACATGTTACAAAGTACAAACCTTAGGAATTGAAAAATGAATATCTAGTTTTCTTCTTTTCAAAGGCTTATTTTGAAGCTCTCTCATTGCAGCGCGCGCGTGTCTGATGTCATAATAAGATATCATCACAAAACCCCTGTGCTTACACGCGGTATATAAATTTCGGATTTCACCATATTCCTACACAAAATAAATATTTCTCAAAAGTTAATAATTAATACAACAAATAACTAAACAAGATCTTCAAAATGATGAATACCTCAAAAAGTGATCTCAATTCAGGGTCTTCAACATTGCTGTTAATATTCCTAACAAACAAAGTTCTCGAAGGGTGTTCTCCGTACGGATGCTCTCCAACAACCCCCACCATTGGGAAGCTCGTGACGGTTAACACCAGTTAAAGGAACAATTAAATTAGATAGACCGAATCTGATACCATCATGGGACTCAGAATCCATTTCCATTCCACCTCCACTTTCGAAAAGATCATCTTCCAAATCCAAATCCTCTAACTGTGTAGGTAAATCACCAAGGTCAAAATCGTCCGTTCCAGTAAATAATATCTCGTCTTCTTCGCCTGGAAGCATGCTTCCGATTAAACTAGTTGTGATGTCTTCACTCTCATCTTCTAGAGGAAATCCATCTTCACAACATTATGTATAAATATATTTATATAAAAAATAAAATATAACTGAATAATCATCATCATCGTACTCAGTATATCCCACCAATAGCAATGCTATGGTAGGGTCTGAGGAGGGTAAGATGTAGACAACCTTACCTCTACCCCATAGGGATAGAGAGGCTGCTTCCGATGAGACCCCCGGCTCGATAGTAGTTTTGCATCAAGCCTTGGACATAAGGCACATAGCACTCAATCATCGGGACACCGGCTGATTGGTGCATGTGCCCTTGTCTTTCGGCTATCAACGCCACCACATGATGCCTGAATAACCTTCCCCCACTTTTAACGTTATTTTCACGAGATTAGTAAAATAACGTCAAAATTAGTGCAATTTTACTTTTGCCCACCCGAGAGTTCAGGTGACCGGTAATGAGCTTGAAAACAAACTAATATCAGCTGATGCTCGATATGCGTTTTCCACTTCTTGAAACACGGTCGGTGCTGCATAAGATTCAGGCAGACCTGTATGATGAAAATATGCATATTCTAATTATTATTATTATTTGTGACTAAATTATATTTAACATTACTATAAAAATATAACAACTCACCTGAAAAAGATTTTTTCGAGTTCTTCTCCATTGAATCACTTCCTACCACAAGCCCAAGTAAACCTATTAGCAAAAAATTATATTATAAATTCTTTCATTATATAAGACAGAAACAATGGAACAAAAGCAATATTATCAATTTTATTTATATTTTTTTTGTGATTATGTCAGTTGTTAAAAGAGGTTATATATAGGTGTGTAAATAAGCCAAGCTGCTCACCAGCTACTCAAGCTGAGCCTAAAAATAAGGCTATTTAATAAACGAGCCCGAGCCTGACTTGTGAGCCTAATCGAGCCTCAACTATTTATAAATTTTCATTTAATATGTTTAATATATATCAATTTAACAATTATAACTATAAATAAAATTATGATGAAAACAACTAAATAATCAAAATAACTAGATAATACTTTAAATTATGATAAAAACAACTAAATAATCAAAATAACTAGATAATACATTAGATTATGATAAAAACAGCTAAATCATGTTATGTTAAATATAAAATCATAACTGAAAAATATATACAAAAGTAACTATAAATAAATACAAATTAAAATAAAAAAATAAAAAACCAACTGAGCCTGAGCCAAGCTCGAGCTTTAGAAATAGAGCTCCATGAAAGTAAAACGAGCTCGGCTCGTATACAACTCTATTTCTAAAGCTCGAGCTAGCTCGTGAGACTAAAGGAGCCTATTATTTAAATTTTTTTATTTCATATGTTTAATATATATTTACTTAACAATTACAATTATAAATAAAACTATGATAAAAACAACTATATAATACATTAATTTATCATAAAAACAACTAAATCATATTATGTTAAATATAAAATCATAACTGAAAAATATACAAAAATAACTATAAATTAACTAAAAACAAACCGAGCCGGAACCAAGCTCGAGCTTTAAAAATAGAGTCGAAACGAGCCTTGTATAAGTAAAACGAGCTCGACTTCGTATACAACTCTATAAATTTGGTTCAAAAAGAAAACCCCCGAAGAGAAAGTAGCAATTTCCATTACAGGACCAAACACGAACCCGCTTTTCAGGATTCATAAAAATCAGAACCAAGCCCACCATAACTTCAACTACAAAATCACCATCAAACACACACACACACACACACACACACACATATATATTAGACCCAAAATAATTAATCTGGTGAACACGTGTGAATTGACTGAATTACATGAATTTCACATGATGAGTTTTAATATTTTGCAACCAACAAAACAAAGTCAAATAGCCGATTCGATGATGATCATATAAAATTTGAACAAACAAATAACTAACAGAAGAACAACAATAATATTAATAATGATAAGAGGAAGAAAGAAAGAATGAACTGACCTTAGGTGGGTTGTTGCTACGGGATTGAATTGGAGATGATAAATATTGATTTGTGTAGTGTATTGTATTGTATTGTATTGTATTGATTATTATAATTATAATGAATTAATTAAGAGAAGAGAAGAGTGGTTCCGTAGAAGGCGAGAGAAGGTATTTCGTATACTCATCTACTTCCTTTCCTCCCGCCGATGATCATCAACTTCTTACTCTACAATCATTGGATGCATTGTATTAATTAATTAACTACTAGACTACACTATTATTATTATTATTATTATTATTATTATTATTATTATTATTATTATAAAGTACAGACAACGACAACTTATTTTTGTCTACTTCCAATATCTATATCTTCTCTCCAGAAATAATTATATATTTTTTTGAAAGGCAAACAAAAAGCAAATAATAATATTAGAGTTTTAATTTCATTTTTTTAATAAAAATATCTTTTTAATTGATGATCGTAATAAAGAAAAAAAGAAAAATTCGTTTTTATTGGTCTCAACTGTCGTCTTTTGGTCACTGTCGGTTCCAGCTAACGGATTGGCTGTTGATGGTCCCAACTTTTAACGTATATGTTCCTAACGGTCCGCGACTAACAGAATTCTGACGCCGTTAGTTTTAGGTCGTCGGAAAAATGTTTTTGGCTGGAAAATACACATTTTTTTCCCGAAAACTCAACAATTTTGTCCCAAACATCATGGTAACTATGTATCGTACCTTTAAAAACCTTTTTTCTAGTAAAAGCCTCAATTATTGAGGTCGCCGAAACCCTAGAACCATCGTCGGAATCAGTTGATGGTGCTTAAGTGATGTTGATTGGTTGGCGGTGTTCAGGTGGTGTTTTCCGTCAATATAAATTGACTTTCCCGGCCAAAAACGTTTTTTCGGCGACCTAAAACTAAACGCGTTAGGATTTTGTTAGCCGCGGACCGTTAGGAACAAATACATTAAAAGTTGGGACCATCAGTGACCAATTCGTTAGTTGGACCATAAATGACCAAAAGGCAATACTTGAAACCAATAAAAACCAATTTTCCTAAAAAAAATAAAAAAGACAAGGTATTCACCTCTTTTATTATATACTAGTTTGAGGCCCGTGTATTATACGGGTAATTGTTGAAAATTTTAAATTTTGTCCATTAAGTGAAATACAGTCAATAAATTGATCATATATTGTTAATACAATTACAATTAAATTAAAATTACATAAATTACATAACAGATTACACAAATATGTTACAAATAGGTAAAAACTTCTTTTTACACTACATTTGTAATTGCATTAGCAGGTATACATTGTTTATCAAAAATCAAAATTTTTAGTCCATGTCTGATTGTAACTCTTAATAAAGTAACATATAGGTCTGCTTATAACTCTTGATATAGCTATATATAGTTGTCTGTGTGACTAAAAAAAGTTCTCCAAGTACATACCAACTCTAGATAAATGATAATATATATCCATTATACTAATAAAAAATATTCATACACATAAAATATCATAGCTTTTAATCAATTAATATGATGTCATTTGATAACATCTTCTTATGTTTATCCAAAAAAAACATGATTAACCCAAAACCATATACCTGAACTTTGATGATATAATTATCCTTAAAATCTTTACAATTTGAAATTGATTTATCATGATAAATTTATTGTTATTAATATCATGTATATGACAAAATTTTAATTGACTTTATATTTTACAATAAAAATTGTATAATCAAGCAACATAAAAACGAAAATTTAAATGTAACAAAATGATTTGTTTATTTCATATGAATGTAATTGTCAGGAAAATGAAAAATACATACTAACGTTAAAACCATGTTCGAATAATAGTGATTATTCTGAGTTAAAAAAATATTAGAAGATTTAAAACTGAATATAATGAATATAGTGATTCTTATTTATAATCGTTGAAAGTAGGGCTGCCACTTTTACCCATTATTCTGAGTTAAAAAAATATTAAAAGATTTAAAATTGCATGTAATGAATATAGTGATTCTTATTTATAATCGTTGAAAGTAGGGCTATCGCTTTTACCCGTAACATGAAACCCAATCTAAGAAAACCCGTACTTGAACCTAAACTAACCTGACCCGAGAAACTCGAACCCCAAGAAAATACTAACCCGAACCTAAACGGAAGTAATTCGGGTTGGTTATTGGGTCCGAATTCTAGTTTTTGGGTCAACATGGAAACTTTTAGTTTTAAAATCATATGTATTTTTAGGTATTAAAGGCTAAGCCTTAGCCGCTGACGTTATCAGAATTTAGTCAAAGTCGATTGTTCTCATTCCACATATTATGAATCGAATGTTTATTGTTTTGAATATAAACCATAATAAACACTTTAATTAACACTTCAAAGTTCACTAATCGTCTCTTGTTAATTTATATGGAGATAGTAATGGATTTAGTTGGAATAAACCTATATTTTTAATGTCACATATTGAAATGATTTAAAAGATAAGGACCATATATGAAAATTGGTTGAAAAAAATACGAGGAGGCTATGGTATTAACAAGTGGCAAAAATGGTAAGCTTTTATTAGAATTGATAGATAATCTATAATTAAACATAAAATTATTGTATTTTTTTTTTCCTTTTTTTTTAATAAAAAAGATTTACTTTTATACTTTTACCATTATCTTTTATCTTTTTTCTCTACTCACAACCACTTTAAACAAATATTAAAAAAATATGAACTTTTTTAAATATACACAAAAATATAAATATGTTTTCTTTCCTACACTTACATCCTAAACTACTCCTCAAATTATTTGACTAGCTTTTGAACCACCCGTGTATTACACGGGATTTGTCAAATAATAAAAATAGTTGAAAGCACCTTGAATCCACTGGATAGTAAAGGATCTTGGATCCAACACAGAACCCTTTGTGAATGAGAGATATAAAGACGAGAAAGACCAATGAAATCAAGTTTCAAGGTTGTAATCCGTTATTTCAATTGTAATTCTCAAAATACTTATCAATTAGTTTAGTGTAGATTTAATGAAAAAAAAAACAAATGGGTGGTTAACAAAAAGTTCTAAAATAGTATGGTTTTAATGGAAACGTCAGATGCTGATCTGCAAGAAATTTAAAAAAAGTACTAAAGTTGCGTAATTGGTCAAACCTCAGCTATGAAAATGAAACTTAATTCAATAATGAATAAAATCCACACTATGTTATAAGCCACTTGACAAAATGGTTTTGACCCATGACCCATGAATAACTAGAATGAATGAGATAAGAGATTAGAAATTAAGAGAAATATAAACTTAACACATAAGCTTCAACATTTTCTTTTATTAGTATTGTAAGATGTAAGATAGATAGAATGTGGATGCTCTTACATTCTTTACATTAATTGCATTTAAAAACTTCATTTAATTTTTTTTTGGAAAGTGACTTGTTTACCCTTATCGGTGAATGACCAGATTAGTGATTTTCACAATTGTTTTCTTTTATTTTCGTTAGTGTGAATGACGTAATCGGTTACAAAAAGTAAACATAGAGAACGTTAAACATGACTTTCTAAGATAAATGTTGAAACCTACTATTTATATAAAAATGGATGTTTCGTGAATTTGTCTATAAAAAAGTTGGCTTGGTTGTTAAAAGAATAAGTTAGTACCTGGGATCCACAATTTATTTTAGAGTTTGGCTACTTTTGATTTAAGTACCGTATGCTCGATTCCTTTTTTAACTATAACTTTTTTAGCTCTTAACCTCTTAAATTTTCTGTTGAAGTTACTAACACCATATGATAAACAGTATCTGTCAACATTTCCATCACCAAGACAAAGAAGCTATATAAAAAATGTCATTGGATCGTTCATATAAAGAAAGACAATTCCATCACCAAGACAGAGAAACTAAGATCACGATGGTTTAATCCGTTTCAAGAAAAAAATTTGTGTCAAATATAATAGATGTTAAGATTTATTTTTTATATATATTTGTGTGATTGGAATGATGGGAAATAACATTTGATTTGATTCTTAGATATTCTACATATTATAATATATATATAATCTTTAAATATAAGTTAGGAAGGTATTGACCTCATATTTATTTATATTTGGAATGGTTTAAATAATGACTAAACTTTATACGATTGAGTTCAAAAGATTTGCCACGTTTGAAAATAAGTAAATTAGAATAGGAATTAAGAAATGAGGTGGTGAAGGATTTTTATTTTAAAAGAAAAATAAGAAGGATTTTTATTTATACATAAAACATGACGCAACAAGTGACGTAGCATCAAGCTCGCTTTTTTCACTGCCGGCCTGCTTTATATAAAGAACTCAATTTAAATAGATCAAACTCACATTGATTGGATAACGATGTTACTTAAATTTTATTTTAATACTTATAAATCTGAATAGTATTTTCATATAAATACTATTGAATATACTTTGAAGAATATGAATTATCATTATTTTTTGTGTAATATCGTTTATGACCGATATTTAGATATAATTATTTTGTAAAGTTGTACATTTTCATATATTTAGCAATCCGTTCAAGGGCAAATGATCCATAGTCTAAGTAATTGATGTGAAACATTTACAGACAATATTATTTGATTTTTATAAAAAAGGAAAAATATTAGGTTAAAGTCTCACATGTGATAAAAAATACGGGGTGCTAGCTTCCAGGTTAGCTCACAGGGTAGGGTTTTATTACATATATGGTGGGTTTCCTCTAGAGGGTGGTCTACAGGTTGTGATTGATGGGGTGAATTGATGTACAGGCTTCTAGGAGGATGTGCTAGTCTAGCATTTTGTTACACTAGTTGTGTGCCCGCGCGATGCATTGGGGCGCACACGTAGCTCCACATTGAACGCATAGTTCGTGTCGGTACATACATAACCCGATGACAGTGCGCATGTAGTCTAAAATTGGACAGGGTAACTCGTGCAAAGTCAGTTGCGTGTAATCGAAGATTGAACACGTGTAACCGGAGGGGAATACACGTTACCGACATTAAACATGCTCAACCAACACCACACGTGTAATTCATGCCGATTAACGTTGTGGGGCGCTAGGTTGAGCGCTTACCAAGATTGGGTTATGTGAGTACGTGGCGTTGGACACGTGTTTATCGGCCCCAGCCATGTAAACAACGGTATCTACGTAACCTGTAACGAAAGTCAAAAGGCAAACTTGAAATATACAATAGTTTGAAATAAATCATTTTTTTAAACCAACCCGTTTTGGACCAAAACCTGTTCTGACTCGACGACGTTCTGACCTGACCCCTTTCTACTCGAACCCGAACCAAATTAACCATTTTTTTTGTATCGGCTCATTTCGACCGTAATGTACTTTTACAAATGAGCTGAGCTTGTCCGACTCGACATGCTACCCGATTCTAAATGGTAAGCGCGTAACATGCTATCTTTTTTAAAACTTAAGAACTATAGTAGTATCATACTCAAATTAAAGAGAATAAAATGTTCGTTTTTATGATGTAACTTTTTTAAAAAAATATTAGCGTGTGAAAAAGTTACGGACGTTAAAAAGTCGTGGGGTAGTTGGTTTTGAATTAGGGGGTATATGTGTAACTATTATTAAACTTTACAAAA
Organism: Bidens hawaiensis; assembly: GCF_021521415.1. Lineage (NCBI taxonomy): Eukaryota > Viridiplantae > Streptophyta > Magnoliopsida > Asterales > Asteraceae > Bidens > Bidens hawaiensis. The sequence goes on along the minus strand of NW_027492042.1, from coordinate 200,614 downwards.
AAGGTAGTGGAGTTGAGGGACCAAAGTTATAAGTATATTTTGAAAGAATGAAAGCTACATAACATTTGTGAGTAAGGACATAATTACCCATAATTTATATATTTTTTTAATGCATTATGTGTTGTATATAAAGCAATGAGTTTGATACATCTTAAAATTTAAGATACCCGTAACTCATGCTTTATATATAATATAGATATAGATATAGATGTAGGGATGCAAATGAACCAAACCGAACCAAACGAAGCCTTGTTCGTGTTCGTTTGTTTAGCATTAAACTTGTTCATGAACGCTGACCGACGGAAAATCTAGTTCGTGTTCGTTTGTTAAAAAATGAACTTATTCACGAACACAAACAGACATGTGCTATTTAAGGGGGAAAAAGCAACACCATTAATCCAAAATATTATACATAACCACCTTGATTAGATATAAAGTTAAGCCTTTGAGATAATGATAATAATAAACATAATCATCTCAAATTTCAAATGTATATTATCATAAACATAATCATAAAATGGCCTGCCCAAAAACGACTATGGTACACAACGCGCAACATTGCAATGAGACCTGTAAGTTGCGCTCCTCAATAAAGCACAACGAGGCAAATCATAATTTTCTCATCTTTTTAAATTTAAATAAATTTATGGTGTATGCTTACATTGACTTTGTACAGCAAGTAACTCGTTTGCGCCACATGCAAATTTGGTTAGTACTACAAGTTTGAAATTTATTGCCACGCATGTGCTAGACACATGGGAATATTTAAGGAAAAACTTAACCTCATCAATAGTGGGAAATTTTTTGTTACCACACAAAAACTTATTGGACTTCAAATTAACAAATTAAATTACCCAAGTTCTCCTATTCCAAAATTTTTAAATCAGCCTACAAATAAGTATTTATCTGAATCAACAGTTAGATACTTGTACATAAAGTTGAATACAGATTTTTTGTGCTCAATTATTGATTGATATTGATTTAAATAACAAGAAGATAACATGAGACGACATCCCTGTCACCCCATAGTCCCCACAATGTACCCACACACATTCCAAAATGAAACTTCTTCATGTTATGATAATTAATAAAAAAAGTACACAATTCCTTTTCTTTTGGAAAACCTTATGAAACTTCTCTAATTTAGTTGAATAATCGAACCGATTATGATGTAACAGAACAGAAGATGCAAATGTCATGAATAATAAAACTGAATGCAATTTTAATCTTAGAATCGTGATCACATTAAACCAACTAAGGTACACCTAGCGTATAATTGAATTAGATTAAAGCAAGACCGGCCATAAGGTGTGGCAGGGTAGTCGATTGCCACTGGCCCGAATTTTTATTAGATTAAATGTTTTTTATTAAAACAATATGTATATTTAGCGTTTAAACTCAATTACATAACCACTAGCTTGGTCTAGTGGCATAGATGTATTACTCATAATCAAAAGGTTATGCGTTTTAGTCTCATTTTAGACATGTTTAATCATATTTTTATACAAAAGTTTTTTACACAACCCAAATTATAACAAAGTAAGCTCATATAAAAATTAAATTGTTTAAACCCAACAAAATACTCCTACTTAAGGTCCAAAATTTTTTCGCCTTTGGCCAAAATTTTTTTTGCGTCCTCGGAGCCGGCCCTGGATTAAAAGGGTGTTTGGGTGAGCTTTTAAAACTTGTTTATGTGCTTATTTGACTTTTGAAAAGCTCAAATTTGAAGCTTTTGGAGGAGCTTTGTCAAATACATTTTCTTTCCATAAAACACATAAGCAAGTTTTAGAAGCTCACCTAAACACTCCTTAAGATAAATGTGAAGTAAACTACTAAGCCCAAATAAAATACTAAGCTCAAGTAAAATGCTAAGCCAAGAGTTTTGAAACCCATATATACAAGTTAAATGGAAACCCAATGAATTAAGATATAGCCCAACTAGAGATATGGCCCATCGACATAATTGGTACAAAATTAAAAGAGCTTCATGAACTGTAACTAACAATTAGTACTCTTTAAAAATACTAGTAAAAGTGAGCTTTATTTGAATTTGTATGGAACTGGGCTAATTTAATAAACTGCAATTTTTTATTTGGTAATGTTCAATTGTTCATATAACTTTTTTGTTCATTAAAAACATGTAAAATTATTTGAAAATCAACGGACAAGGTCAAAATTTTTATCATATTAAAAGACGGGGGTTGTTCGAAAATTTAGTGTTATATGCTTTACACGAAATGTGAAAGAAGATTAGTACCAGATGACCCCGACACCAACAGTGTACCTCTGCCACTGTCCACTCATAGCTTGCCCTTAAGGATTTGGGCATATAAGTTATTTTGGTTATCCAAACCACCTTTAATGGAGGTATTCTCCGTCTCTCTCGTTGTCGATTTATCAAACATGATACTGTGTCTTTCTTGGGCATTGAGGCTGAATACCCTTGCTCACACAACCACTAAAGCTTCGTTGGGTCATGCCGATACCATGGAAGCTTCGCATGACACTGCCTAATCCACCCGCCTTGGTAACATTTATCTAGCAGCTAATCTAGTTTAACATCAACGCGCAAAGTATCTTGAGACTGATTTCTACTTCACTACAATCATTTCTTAGAGTCTTTGAGTTTGCTATGTACCAAATTCACAAAACTTGCAAAGATTTAATCGTCAAGATCTAGCAAAGATACCAAATTCACAAAACAGGAACGCTTTATAAAAACATAATCGTTTCTCTTTATATAAATGATGATTACTATCAGGTGATTGTTTTTCCTACCTTAAATATACAATGGGTTACGAAAACACATTAGCTATTTACATTAACTCTTAACACTTACATCTATTAATATGTATGCATCTAATTTTCTCATCCTTTTATACAAGGGCATACATGACCTGACTTTTTATTTTGTTTTAAAGTCAATATCCAATTCTGCCCTGCATTGCTTTGCATATGACCGCAATATACGATCTCCTTCATTACCATGGTTTCATTATTGGTGCTTCTGATGCTAATATTTCTGATATAAGAAATAGAATAGAGTCACTTAACATATCAAACTTTCCAAATTTAGAAAGTGAAGTTGTCCAAGTGGCCCCCCACCATCAAACCATGTCATCACCTAAAACTTATGTTAGCCCGAATCAATTTCTTCAGAATCCTGCCAATTTTTCTTCATTGGATTCACGTGTTCTTTAACATGGCCATCTGACGGTCTCATTGTACAAGTTCTTGAAGACTCCACCAATAAAGTTCACTGAGGATCAAACTCATCATTTTAGCAAACAGGTCAAAATGCCATTTTAGTGAAGCGGTCAATTATAAATTTAGTAAACGGGTCAAACTCATCATTTTAGCAAACAGGTCAAAATGCCATTTTAGTGAAGCGGTCAATTATAATTTTAGTAACGGGCCAAAATTGTCGTTTTAGTGAACAGGTCAAAATTATCATTTTTATCTTGCATACTAAAGAGGTTGCAAGATTCTGTTTGAGGTGTGTAACTTTTACACCTTTTGAACCATTAAAATACTGATGCTCTTATTTGATTACAAACGTGCCAAATAATGAACGGTTTAAGGCAAAAAAAATTGCAAAACCATCTGATCGTGGAATAAATAATAATAATGCATCAGTATTAACTGTATTATCTCTGTTTGGTGCATATTATACTTCATATAAACACTACAAAAAATACTATTTACAGTTAATACTTTCTGTTTGGGGAATATACTAACTTGTCGTTTTAGTGAACAGGTCAATTATAATTTTAGTAACGGGCCAAAATTGTCGTTTTAGTGAACAGGTCAAAATTATCATTTTTATCTTGCATACTAAAGAGGTTGCAAGATTCTGTTTGAGGTGTGTAACTTTTACACCTTTTGAACCATTAAAATACTGATGCTCTTATTTGATTACAAACGTGCCAAATAATGAACGGTTTAAGGCAAAAAAAATTGCAAAACCATCTGATCGTGGAATAAATAATAATAATGCATCAGTATTAACTGTATTATCTCTGTTTGGTGCATATTATACTTCATATAAACACTACAAAAAATACTATTTACAGTTAATACTTTCTGTTTGGGGAATATACTAACTTACATTGTTCTCGGGTTTACAAACTCTCTGTTGGATCTGTGTGTTCACTTAGATGGCCTTCCGACCGCCTCATTCTTGATGATTTCACTAATAAAGTTCACTGAGGATCTGTGGAGGTCAAAGTCATCATTTTAGCAAACAAGTCAAGATACCATTTTTAGTGAAGCGGTCAATTATAGTTTTAGTAAACGGGCCAAAAATGTCGTTTTAGCTTCGAACTTTAGCTGATTTTGTAACAACAATTTATAAATTTGACATCTAGCTGATTCAAATCAATCCCAAAAATTGCCTTCGAACTTTAGATTCGATCTTATCAATTGTTATAACCTTATTTAAGAGTTCTAAAAATTGTTATCTAGGTAAATAGTTCATTTTATACAATCATGATGAATATCTTTTTTTAAGAATCTCATCTTATACATATTATTTTGTAGATCCGAAAATTCTTCAAATTCTTATAAAAGATATATATCTTAATTTAAGGGTAGTTAAGATGAATAAAGAATTTAAATAATCAACAATTACCTAGCGAGTTTGCCTTCTGAAATCCAATGAACAATCACCGATCGTTGTTCAATCCCCTGCATGATGATACCGATTCCATGTTAACAAGTGATCACTTTCAAAAGACTGGAATTTAATCATAACACAACCAGTTTTTAACACAAGATGATAATCCGAACAAGTTAAGAAAATTGATGAGAATAATATAATATCAAAATCCACTAACCGATTTTGAGAGATCAGGAGGAATGTTTTCATTGAACATGATGATGATAAATCAGATCTAGATCTAAGTTGTCTGACGGTGGCGTGTTGTGAATGTAGAATGAATGGGTTTTATAATTGTGCAACTCTAGAAAGGTTTGATCATTTACAATTCTAATCCTATTATTTTTCACTCTACCCCCCCCCCCCTTCCTTCTAACTCCCATTTGTTTATTTCTACACAAATGGATACGTATAAAATACATGGCATGTGAAGTCGTAGGGCATTTTAAAATTTTATGAAGCTCATAAGTGAATGAGTTATAATCTTGAGTTTATAGCTGTGTAATATTAAGATGAAACACGTAGGTTAGTCACGGCAAATTATTTGGTCGTGTAGTATTTGAATTACGTTGAAGTTCGGCTAGTTAAGCTTGGGAGGTGAGTTGGAAGCATACATGGCTAACTCGTGATGAATCGGCTCTAATACCAGTGAAAGGAATCGCTTTGGGGACTTGAAAAGTTTAAGAGAAAGCAGATAAAACAAGTGATATTTAAGACTTAACTATTCATTTCTTTTTTAACTTGAAATATGTTGGCTGATATATATCTTTACTGAGAACATAAAGGAACATAGACCTTCCGGTAATAATGGAAAGGAGATCTACTACAAATAGAGAAGTATACTGGTTTCTTGATTTTCATCACTAATGGCTCATGTAGTTGAGTTCAGATTGATTCCTTATTTAGCGAGACTAACTCTCGTAGAAAGACTTTCGGTACTCACTCTGTGTGAAGATGTGTTCACCTTATTAAAACGCCCTTTATTCACCTTAATTAAAATGATCATTTTTCTTACAATACATCATCTAAATAAACTTTCTTAACTCATTAACAAAAAATTTTATCCATCATATTTAACCTTTAGCATCCATTCACTACATTACCCAAAAACCAAAAGTATGCATTCATTTCTCATCATCAACACTGGATATCTCATAATTCTAACATGATTTCACATATACTTAGGAAACTTCTAACCCAAAAGAACAATAAATTCCAACTTACAAACGCATCTGATTATAATTCATAAACTATAATGGTAGATGATTAATTGATCCAAGCATCGATTGTGAACTCGAAGTTGAAAGAACTTTGTTCCCCCCTTATAAACTCCCATCGCTAAACACCTTAGTTGGATAAAGTAACCATTAACTTTGTGATATAATTAACAACCTTAAATTAATGAGTTGGTTATCCTCAACATTTTAGAGCACCCACAACGACATCTCTTGTCCGTTTCGCGCTCTAATTTTTTTTTTGTCCGTTTCTCCCTCATATCTCCTCCCCCTCACAAAACTCATCCGGATGCCTCATAACAAACGAGTAACAAACCCGAATCTAGAAATGGATGTACACTTATTGAACATAACAAACAAGTAAAAAATTGCAAAAAGGTTGGTTTGAAGACTCTAATATTCAGAAACAACTTGAAAATATAACTACACAGCATATAAGATTCATCACATACTTTATTGTTGAATTCCTATGATCATTTAATGCTTTTCAAGTCCCTGGCCAGCATCTTATCTAGGCAACAGATTTCAATCACCTTTCTGGTCCATTATAGTCCTTGATTTCTGGTTCCACGTTTATTAACTATCAGCGTGTTCTTGATCATCATATGATTTTATGCTTGTTCGCTGAATTTATTAGCAAGTTCGCTTGAAGACTAAATTAGTCGAGGAAGATGATGTTTATGACAAATTAGTCACCGCAGGCGTTTTTTTCCCATTATGGTGTAGTTGAGCCTCCAGAGATGTTTGAATATCTATGTTGTGCTTTGATCAGTTCCACTTCTGTGTTTAAGGTAAAAAAAATTAGAAATGGATCAAACTGTAAAATCCAACTTCCATTATAAAACGAATCTTCTATCTAATATATCTAATCTAACCTATATGATAAAGGAATCCAATATGGGACAGCTGCCCTTTTAATATTCATCGAGCCTTTTATTCCCCGCCGGCCCATTTACCTTTTGAGTTTATTCATAAAATACACAATCACATCGTTCCAATTCTCCAGGCTACAGGTGTTATCAATTCTTCTTCATCAATTCAATGCATCGTTAATCTTCATATAATTCATCTTCAATTCTTGGTTACGATTCTGTTTTTTCTTGGTTCCAGTTTCAGATCTGGAGAACAGGTTCCAATTTTGGAACCTGTATTTTAATTTAGTCTCAATGGAACCTGTTTTTTATTTTATTATATTATGTATTTTTTTTTTATTTTTGCCGACAGAGATATCCCCGTTGCAGATGCTCTAATGTGCCAGATTGTGCACAAAAGAGGTTGCAAGATTCTGTTTGAGGTATGTAACTTTAACCCTTTGTACCATTAAAATACTGATGCTCTTATTTGATTACAAACGTGTCAAATAATAAACGGTTTCAGGCAAAAAAAATTGCAAAACCATCTGATCGTGGAATAAATAATAATAGTAATAATAATAATGCATCAGTGTATTATCCGTATTATCTCTGTAATTTGGTGCATATACTTCATAAAACAGTTAAGAGAAATTAAATTAATATCTAGAAATTCCATATAAACACAACAAAAGATACTATTTACAGTTAACAGTTTCTGTTTGTTGAATATACTGACTTACATTGTTATCAGCTTTACAAACTCTCTGTTGGATTCGTGTGTTCACTTACATGGCCATCTGACCGTCTCATTGTTCAAGTTCTTGATGACTCCACCAACATAGTTCACTGAGGATCTGTGGTTGTTCAAATTTATCGGTTTTAGTAAACGAGTCAAACTCATCATTTTAGCAGACAAGTCAAAATGTCGTTTTTAGCGAAGCGGTCAATTATAATTTTAGTAAACGCGCCAATATTGTCATTTTAGTGAATAGGTCAAAATTATCATATTAGAAAACAGATCAAATTTGTTGTTTTAATGAACAGGTACGGTTTATATCAACAATTAATATATGTATTCTATTATAGGGATGAATGGAAATTAGAAAAAAAAAGAAAACAGTTTAGAATGAACTGCTTGGTAAACCGCATTATCAATCTCTATACTGAAATTCCATAATCCCCAAATTTAAAAGTCAACCACAAGTTAACACTACATCTATTGAGATTTATGAGTTCATTAATAAAATTTGTTACCAGATATTAGCAGTAGTGATGCTATTTCAGTTAGTTGTTGACCCGTTGTTATTCGCAGAAGCGTTTGCACTTGCGGCCTTCAATAAGAAGCTCATCAATCCCTGAATCGAAGCCAAAAGCGAACAGATCAGATAAGAAAACTGTATTCACGAAAAATCTTAGGTAACCGAAGTCCTTAGCGTGATTGGACTTGCCTGAAAATGAAGCTGAGATTAAGCCGCTAGGAAGAAGGATGAGGTAAGAAGCCAAAGGCGATGGAGAGAAAGAGACAACTGCTAGGATTTTTGGGAAAGTGAAAGATGTGAGTCGAATAAGCACAAAATCTCAAATTGTTATTCAAAAATTGAAGCTTTATGAGTTTACCATATGCTTTAAGATGTGTAAATGTCTTAAAATTAAGAGTTTTTGTTCAATTACCATTTTTCCCTTCGTAATTATCAACAAACTCACGAATTGTAAATTTATGTTATTTACGTAAAAGTTTATTTATTTGTTATGAAACCTCTTCCACTGCAATTCGTGCATCTAAACCGGCTCCAACATTTCAAGATTTGCTTTCTCAAGCTGACTTGTAAACAGTTTATAAAATTGACATCTAGCTGATTCAAATCAATCCCAAAAATTGCCTTCAGACTTTAGCTTCGATCTTATCAATTTTTATAACCTTATTTAAGAGTTCTAAACTTCTTATCTTGGTAAAAATTTCATTTTATACAATCAGGGGTGTACCAATAAACAACAAGCTAATGTGTTTTACAATTCATGATGAATATCTTTTGTAATAATTTGTAGATCCTCAAATTCTTCAAATTCTTACGAACGAATATTCATCATGATTTAAGGGTATATATATAGTTAAGATGAATAAATAATTTAATTAATCAACAATTACCTAGCGAGATTTGTCTTCTGAAATCCTATGAACAATCGCCGATCGTTGTTCAATTCCCTGCATGATGATACCGATTCCATGTTAACAAGTGATCACTTTCAAAGACTGGAATTATATCATAACACAACCAGTTTCTAACACAAGATGATAATCCGAACAAGTTAAGAAAATTGATTAGAATAATATAATGTCAAAATCCACTAACCGATTTTGAGAGATCAGGAGGAATGTTTTCAGCGAACATGTTGATAAATCAGATCTGATCGATCTAAATCTAGGTTGTCTGACAGCTGTCCTGACTGTAGAATGTAGGTAGGGTTTTATAATTGTGCTAGTCTACAAAGATTTGATAATTTACAATTTTAATCCCATTATTTTTCATTCTACGCCCCTTTCTTTACTCCCATTTGTGATACTCTTTCGTATATAAAATCGGTATTGTTATGTTCTTTTCCCTTTTCGGGTAATTGAAAGCGTATACATTAGTTTTATGTTCTCCTACCAAGGAACACACAAATGGAATACGTATAAAATACATGGCATGTGAAGTCGTAGAGCATTTAAAATTTTATGAAGATCATAAGTGATTATGTAATCTTGAGTTTATAGGTAATATTAGCTGAATAGAGAGGTTAGGCATGACAAATTATTTGGTCGTGTAATATTTGAATTACGTTGAAGTTCGGCTAATTAAGCTTGGGGTGAATTAGAAGCATACATACTCGTGATGAATCGGTCGTGACTTGAGAAGCTTAAGAGAAAGTAGATATAACAAGTGATATTTAGTACTTCATTATTCGTTTCTCATAACTCAAAAAACCCACTTGGAAATAAAGAGAACTTTTCTCTCACCAAACACCTCCACTTTCTATCTTTCTTTCTTTTGTTTCTTACACACTAAGATCTGAGATCCGAGTGTTGTTAGTGATTTTCACTAACTAACAACACGGATTGATCTGAGTAAAGTTGTTAGATCCATCCAAAGAGGACCTACATATTCTATATTATTATTAGGATTGTGTATAACTTTATGTTTGCTTACAGTACGATTATTTTGTACGTAAAAGCTCAACTTGGGCCATGAAATGTAAACCTTGGAGAAATGAGGACCCAATAAAGGGTCACTTTACCCATTTCTCCAAACAACCCACTTTGAAATAAAACAAACTTCTTTCAAAACCATTCTTTCTTTCTTTTGTGTTTGAAATGTGAGTGTAGTTAGTGATTTCCGCTAACTAACAACACGGATTGATCCGAGTAAAGTTGGCAATGAGTTAACAAGTGTTAACGAGTGTCGTATCGCTCCCTTCATGGTTAAGCGGCGTTAAACGCAAGGTGGATTGAAAGATTAACGGGCTTTAAAATCCACTACACGCATAATTACATTAAATTACAGATTTCTCATAAGTTTAGCATCCGTTCACTATATTACCAAAAAATCAGAAGCATGCATGCATTCGTTGCTCATCATCAACAACGGATTTCACATATACTTAGGAAACTTCTAACGCAAAAATCAAGATTTTCACTATCAGTTTCTGGTGAGACCGGGGTGCATTGTAAGGGAAATTTATCTTTGCATTGCATATCTGGAGGGTACTCAAGTTGAGCTTGAAGGGTAACTAAGTATACACCAATAAGTTGAAGTTAGAAGACATGTAGTGAACTTATAATACATGATGGGAAACGATTATTTAACACTTTTGACTATAAATTTTAGATAATGAACTGATACCCTTAACTGTTTAAATTAAATTAAATCAAACCACCCAGCCACCACCGCCGCCTCAAACCACCGTTCAATTCCGGCAGTCCGTTGCAGCTTCCACCGGTCACGAGCACCTGCCGTCGTGTTGCTGCACGCCTGCACCACCGCTGTCAACCGTCAACCCAGCTTCACCCTCCCTCTCTCACGATTTCAGCACCACAGCTAGATCAGCTTCTACATCAACACCCGATCAAGGTTTTCGGTTTGCCCACCAGGTGTTCGATAAAATGTCTCAATGAGTTAAATCGGTTTTTTCGGGTTTACGGAGGGGAGAGCAACTGTGGGTTGCTCTCATTTCGCCTCTTAGTTCGGGTTTTTACTTCCAAACTCAGCTCGAGTTTGTTTGTTGGCCTTTCGTCTTGTGGGGTTATGACAAGGGCTTAGATTGTCAACGGAGCCCCATCGAGGGAGGTGGGCATGGGCTATTGGCCGTGCCCGTTTAGAGGATTCCATTGCTGCCTGGATGGATTGGTTGGGTCCAAGGGGATCCAAAGGTTAGGGGCACATATAAAGCGGTTACACCTATATTCGGATGACAAAAAATGCACTATGCGGGATGCGGTATCCGGGGATTGTGAGCTTTTTGTTGCGTTGGCAGATGCTCTAAAGGTTGCCAAACTATGGTTGTGCGGTGAGTGCATGTCTTTACAGGCCCTCAATCGGCATTGTCACCATGTAGACAAAGTTATCAAGTTCAAAGGTGATACGGGAGGGGTGGAAGACTTCATTGTCGGGATCCCTAAGCCACAACTTGCGATAGATGTAGCTCCTTTGGGTGGGATACTTTTGGACGCGACCCTCCTTGACCGTATTTTCGCACTTCCAGTAAAGACAGTTAAAAGCATCCCTTCTAGCTGTCGCATGGCATTTGCCCATGCCTTATCTGTTTCATTGTGCAAGGTGGTGTCTAGGCCAGAGTCCATTGAAGCGTGGGTTAAACTTTTGATATTACCCCATTGCACATTACAAGTTGTCAAGCCTTCCAACCGACAGGAGCGTAGGTCGGGGAATAGGAAATCCTTACAATGCCATTTTATTTGGAAGGCCCTAGCAAGTTGGGGTGATGGAGGCAGATGTTTTGATCTTATCCAATTGCTCTTTAACCAACCGATGGATATGGGCTCCAGAGACGATGAGGGCTCCTTCGGGGGTGATCATTCGAGGGAGGGCCTCAATGCTAAGCAATGTATTTGGAAAGTTGCCGATGGGCACTTCACGGCCGCAGTTAAAGTTTTGTGCTCTTCGGGTGTTGCTCTTCTTGGTGACGCTACTATGAAAGCGTTGCTTGATAAGCATCCCGTCTTGCCCCTGCCCGCCTTGCCTGATGCCTTACTCTCGGTGGCCCCTTTGGTTGTGGACGTTGAAAGTGTCCTAGGGTGTATTAAATCGTTTCCTAAAGGGACTTCATGTGGTAGAGATGGGCTTAGGGCCCAACATATTTTGGATGCCCTATGTGGGGAAGGATCCGCGATTTCCGTGGGGTTGCTTAAGGTTATCACTGAGGTGGTTAACTTGTGGTTAGGAGGGAGATGCCCTGTTTCTTTAGCGGAGTTTGTGGCCTCGGCCCCTCTGACGCCACTGCTTAAGCCCGACAATGGGGTTAGGCCTATTTCTGTTGGCGTGATTTGGAGAAGACTTGTATCCAAAGTGGCTATGAGGAGTGTTGGGAAAGAGATGGCAAAATACCTTGGTGATTTTCAATTCGGGGTGGAGGTCCCGAGTGGAGCGGAGGCGGTGCTTCATAGCGCGAATAGATTTCTTAATATGTTCCACTCGGATGGGTCGTTGGCTTTGCTTACAGTAGATTTTTATAATGCCTTTAACCTGGTGGATAGGACCACCCTCCTGCAGGAAGTTCGTGCCAGATGCCCATCTATTTACCTATGGGTTAATTTTCTTTACGGGCAACCTGCAAGGCTATATGTAGGGAATGATTGTATCCAGTCAACTACTGGGTTCAACAAGGCGATCCTTTAGGACCCCTACTCTTTGCTTTAGCTTTACACCCCACATTCATCAAGTACGAGATGGTTGCAAGTTACTTTTCCATGCATGGTACTTAGATGATGGCACGATTATAGGAGACGCCATTGAAGTGGCTAAAGCCTTGGATATAATTAGATCTAAGGGGCCAAGTTTAGGGCTTGAGCTTAATATTAAAAAGACAGAAGTATACTGGCCGTCGTGCAATGGGGTAAAGGCAAAAGTAGGTTTATTTCCTATAGGGATTGGGAGACCGGAGTTAGGGGTAAAACTCCTTGGAGGTGCGGTTAGCCGGGATGCTGGGTTTATCAGTAGTTTGGCCATTACCAGAGCTTCAAGAGCCGTGGAACTAATGAGATGTCTTACTCGTCTACGTGACCCTCAATGTGAGCTTCTCTTGCTTCGCTCATGTATGGGGGTGGCTAAATTGTTGTTTGGACTCCGAACATGTCAGCCTATGTTTGTTAAGGAAGCTGTCTCTGTTTTTGACAAAGGGCTTCGAGCGGCGATTGAGGATATTGTGGTATGTGGGGGTCCGTTTTTTGGGGATTTTCAATGGAGACTAGCCTCTCTCGTAGTTTAGGGTTATATTCAGCTGAGGATGTTTCCACCTATGCTTTCGTCGCCTCGAGAGCACAATCTTGGAAGTTATAGGACCACATTTTGCGTGATTGTGGTGGTGATGGGTTGGATTCCGATTTTGGGTGTGCGATGGATTATTTGCACAACTCTATTCCCGATTTTAATCTTGGCGGGTTCGCTAATAAGGACACCGCCCCCCTAAAGCCCAAAATGCTTTGGCGAGTGCCCTTTATAGTAAAACCGTCCAAAGATTGGGAGAAAAGTTTGGCATGTCCTCTCGTCAAAAAGCGGTATTAGAATGTCTTCAGGCTCCTCATGCTCAAGACTTTTTGACTGTCACCCCAATCGAAGGGTTAGGCCAGCACATGTCAGCAGTGGAGTACCGAGCCATTCTTAAATATCGTTTAATGATCCCACTGTTCCCAGTTGATGAGCCATGCCCGGTCTGTCGTAAGGGTTGTTTAGATAATTTTGGTGAACACGCGATTCATTGCAAAGAACTCCCTGGGTTCAAATATATACATGATTTGGTCAGAGATGTCCTTTGTGATGTGTTAAAACGGGCGGGAATCTTGGCAAGAAAAGAGGCTCCTGTGAATTTCTTGTCGGATCCACGTGAAGGAAGGTCTACTCTCCGACCAGCTGACATTCTTGTGTTTGGATGGGCGGGGGGGGGGGGGGCATGCTTGTGTGGACCTGGGGTGTCCCCTCTTGTCGGGCTTAGGGACACCAGGTTTGTTGCTAGGCATGCCATGCTAAAGGCAGAAGCAGGAAAAATTGCTAAGCACGAGAAGGCGTGTGTGGAGAATCAACACGCCTTCATTCCTTTTGCTATTGACACATTTGGGTCTCTTGCCCCCGATGCTGTTGTGTTTCTAAAAAGAGTTCAGCGGGTCGTGCACAGTAACTCATCGACGCCGAAGAATGATAACTTTGTTTTCAGTAGGATCGGTTTTGCCATTCAAAAGGGGGTGGCGGCGCAGCTTGTTGCCCGCTTACCTGCCTCTTTATTGTAATTGGAACTATTTTTAATATAATTTAACTCTTTGAATAAATTCCAACTTACAAGCCCATCCTATCATATATTCATAACTACTCATAGATTTAGAATCTTGGGTTCCAGGCTTTCTTTTTTAATGGTAGATGATTAACTGATCCAAATCTTTGATCGCAAACTCAAAATTTGCAAGAACTTTATTTTTACCATATTTCATACAATGTAAACGAATTTTCTTTACCGTATTTCATATAATAATTTTATTAACTTGTTGTTGGACCGATATCATTATTTTATTGGAATTTTGGTTTAAAAAGATTGCTAATAAGACTTGTTGTTTGATCTTCCAAGTTCCCTAATTTTAGAAGAAACAAAATTTAAACCCTAAATCACTAATCAATTCCAATTTACAATGAAAAAAATATTCAATAAACCATAATCAATCATTCAAATATTCAATTTCCCGTAAACAAATCCAAATTAACACTTTATATAAAAATTAACAATTACAATTTTAAATAAAAGTAGAATAATACTTAAACTGAACAAGTAGAAGTTCAATTGTGTTGTCAGCTCCTCAACTACAGCGTGGAGGTCCAGTGACCGAATTAGGGTGACAAGGGACAAGGCAGTGTGCGGTAAAAGCAGCGTGGGGTGGACAGTGGCTGAATGAACTTTGATTTGTTGAATATTGATGTCCTGGGTGTCTGTAACAACGAACGTAGATTATATCTTATTGGGCTTTAAACTTTAATTGGTTTTAGATTTTAATATGGTTGGCCTTTAATCAAATAGGGGAAACACTATTTTTTTCAGAGGTAGCAAAATACAAAGACCGGCTAAATAAAAAAAACTGCACTACTGACGAAAAGTTAAGGCACTACCCCTAGTTAATAGCTAAGTTCTCCCTATTTGCATATTTCTTTACGGTTGGTGACCAAATGAAGTTTATTTTGCATCAAATGTTAAAATAAAAAGTAATTAGCTGTAAAAGAAATGTGAAACATAAGAAAATACCAGAAAAAGTAACAAAGAGATTCGGTTCCGAAACAAAATTATGCGCGATATTGTAGACACAAAAATTGTGCGCATAATCTAATTCTAAACAAAGACATAATGTAGGTCTCGTGACCGGATCAAACAACACAACAAACTAAGTACTAGACGTTCTTGGATCTACCTCACAACTAGTTGGCGGAAACAACTAGCTAGACCGAGATCTCGGATCTTGTGGTGGAGCTACAAGAAGTCTTATTTTCAGTGGCATCACCACTACCACTACCACTTCCATTTCCACGAGTATCATCATAGCTATCATACTCATCCTCATCCTCATCATCTCTCTTCTGACTAATCATCGTATCCATCCAAACACTTTTCAAGATATATTTTATCGGGTCAATACTTAACAACCAACGCAATGAGGACCTTGTTGTAAACAAAAACCCATTTTGACTAAATACTTAAAAATTAAAATAAAATAAAATAAAATTAATATTTTAAAATAAGTTTAAAGTAAAATAAAGTTTTAAAGGTTTAAATAAAAATAAAACAGAAAATGAAACTTTTTAGACAAAAATGAAATTTATACAAAATTTAAAAGAAGTTTTAAAATAATTACAAAGTTGAAAACAAAAGTAAAACTTAAGAAATAAGAATAAAATAAGATAAAATCAAATAAGTTAGAAGTAAAGAAAAAATTTAAAAATAAAGTTAAAAATAAAAGTTGAAAGTAAATGAAAAAAGAGAAAATAAAATTAAAAGAAATACAAGTTAAACTAATTTTAACATGTAAAATAAAATAAAATAAAAACTTAAAAATGAGCTAAAATTTAAAATTAAAATATGGAGAAAATTAATAACATATTAATCATATTTATTAATTTGAAGAAGAGGCTATTAATACTTGTTTTTGGTAAGAAAGATTACGACATGGAATCATATTGTCTATAGTGTCCTAGATCACACTTCTATTTGGATATTATTATGCCAAGAATCCAAAGTCGATTGTAGATATGTTGGTCCACTTAAAACTTAACAAGTAATTTTATTTCACCGTGATACTTTAAGGTATAGTTAGGCACAATACTTGTGTGGTCCCCTGTTAATCCAACATGTTACATACTCCATCAAACCTCGGGCATACTTTGTGTTCATCAGTATCACCCCGAATTGACTCCGACCCCTAATGATTGATCGAAACATTTTGAGCTTCATAGACTTTTTGCAAACTTTTCTTTAAACAATATGTAAAGGTTGAACCATAGACTTACTAGCCTTGTTGACTTGTGCCCTCATATAAAGTGTTTAGGACTTACTTGTTTGCCCCACGTTACGTGGTTCTAATGTACCCCTTTTTGTTTGATAAAATTATCAACATTTTTGTTGTTGATTTTTGAATACTTTTTGAGTATTTTGCAGTTTTTCTGCTTTTTCAATAATTTTTGATATTTTTCAAAATTTGAAGCTAAAGTAAGAAATAATTTTCCATTGTGACCAATCACTAACGGGCTCGTGTATGACTGACTATTAGGATTTTTGCCTTCATTAACATTACTTATTTGGAGTCGGCAACCACTTCATAAGAGTGTAACCACTAGTAAAGGCAGATATTTAAGTTTATATCACTATGATACTTACTCATTTGTTAAGCTTATCTACACATCAAGCATTTTCAGATTTTCTTGAATAAAATAATATAAAAATATTTTTCAAAAGTCAAGTGACTCAATTTTAATTTAAATTTTTTAACAAATGTAAAATCTTTTTGGTGAGTTAAGACTCGTTTTCTTCCTCTAAAATTGTGACATATATAAAAATATTTATAATTTTATATACAAAAAGATAAAAGAAATATGAAATAAAATGAAATGCAAATTAAAAAAAATTAAAGACAAAATAAAAATGAAACAAAAGTTTCAAATTTTAAAACTTAAAAAAATAAATTTGAAAATAAAAGTTTAAAATTTAAAATAAAAGAAAATTTAAGCTAAATTAAAAAGGAAACTAAATTAAAAGAACTTAGATAAAATAAACTTTTAAGAAAAAAATAAAAATAAAATGAAATATAACAAAATAAAATTAAAATAATTTTAAAATAAAAATAAAGAAAAATAAAACAAAAAAATTAAAACTTAATTTTGTACAAAAGAGATCATGGCAAGTGACTCAACGAGAAACAAAAATCTGGCACGTTCTATATGTGACAAGCTTTCGGTTCAGTTTTAAGAGATGCTAAGCAAGTTGTGGTTCAGTTGTTCCACCAAATTGACTTCATCAAACGTCAGGACTCCATTTAACACTCTACCCTGTTTAGTGATATTTTCACTCATATCTCCAGCAAAAGAAACGTATCCGCCATTGAACGGTTTAATGTAAAACAATAAGGATTCGTCTCCTGTCATGTGTCGAGTACAACCACTATCTAAATACCAAATACTATTTACATAACGTCATGGCTGACCCTACACATTAACAGTTTAATTAGATACAGGTTCCTGAGACTTAGTTCTCTCGGGAGGGTCAAATGTCCTTTTTCTCATTTTTATTTATGAAGTTGTGGGACGTGTCAGAACTAGAAGAGAAGTCTTTCGGATTCCATGCACGAGCATGTTTCTGTTTTTAAAATATTTTCGAGATTGTCTCATTCTTGGTTTTAAAACAACATCCTCAAATTTTTCAATCTTTGGATTTCTTTTCTCCTTTCTTTTTGATAAATTCTCAGACCTTTCAGTCTTTGAATTTCTTTTTGCTCTCTCCTTTTTGGTTATCCAAAAAGGAGGTTTAACATTCTTTTTATTTCTGGATCTCACATCTATTTCGCTGGCAGAACTGTCAGGTTGGTCACATCTTGCATGTTCTTGAGCTTGGTTTAGCTCTTAAACGGAATTGATTAAACCTACTGTTCGTTTCTCTTTTCATCTTATACCAGCTCTTGCAATGTCTTGAAAGGTGATACGGGTTACCACACACAAAACAAAGTTTTATTCTATCTTCTCTATAGAAACCGTCAGAATGATAATACATGGGTTGTGGCGAATAAGGATATGGTTGTACGGGAACAAACAAGCTGTCAGATCTATAACCCCGATCATGAAAAACATTTGTATTGAAAGAGTTAACATAATCTTGTGAATAATAACCATAGTAGCTATTATCAAATTGATTGTACAGTTGGGGTTGATAATATTGATTAGTAGATTGATAAAAATTGTTTCTATGAGGTGGCACATATTTACCAGATGTACTTGCCTTTTCCTTTTCAAAACGATTTTCATTAATTTTAGTCTCCTCAACTTTACAATCTTTGACGTGGTAGGTTAGTATTCACAGAAACTGTTTCATGCACAGTTCTATCAACAATGGTTTCATAAAAAATAGTTTCAAAATCACTATCGGAAATAGAAACATCATTTTCATTTTCAAGAGATGTGCCAACATGAACATATTCATCAGATACATCATTGTTCAAAATGTTGTTGAAAACAATATTACTACAGACACGGTTGTTAATAGATGAATCAAAAAGTAAGTTTTTATCTCCATAACCCATTTTTTTTTCATACACCCATTTTCTTCTACACGACTTGCTATAGAAGATGAATCACTATTAGGATTAACTGAGGAATTAGCTGAAATTACAATTTTGGGAGCTGCAGGAACAAATGTCTTTGATATGGTTGCATGACCATTACCATAGACCATTTCTTCCTCAGGAGGAGAGTTAAAATCAAAGTGAGGAAGGCTAGTATAATTATTGTTAAACGGTGGTGGTACAGCAGAACTATCATAGCCTATACCAGCACTACGTGAATATTGGCTTTTAGCCACACACATGCTCTGGGCGGTTTGCCACACCTCGGCTTAAATGTGTGACTAAAGGTCGCTTTCGCGACACATTCGTTATTCGTGTGACTAAAACAAACCTGTTAGAACCTTTAGCCACATAAATTAGATTTTCGTGGCAAAAAATCACACCTGCTGGAACATTTAGCCACACTTTTTCAATTCGTGTGACAAAAAACACACCTGTTAGAACCTTTAGCCACATAAATTAGATTTTTGTGGCAAAAAATCACACCTGCTGGAACATTTAGCCATACTTTTTCAATTCATGTGACAAAAAACACAGTTGTTCGAAACCGTTAGCCACACATTCATAAAAAATGTGACTTTTACTTGCCACACTTAGTAAACTATGGCCAAATATGATCTACGCTCACAGTAGTTTGATAACGATGTGGTTAAAACTAATACATATGGCCACACTTACGGGTATATATGACCATAGAGTATTGTTTGTTAGCCACTTATAAGTTTTATATGTGGCTAAAAGTTAACGGTGACAGCAAACAAAATGTGTGACTGTTAGTAGTTAATGGCCACACTTTAATTGTTTCATATGTGGCTAAAAGCTTATACATGTGGTCACACTTAAGGGGTTTATGTGACCATAAAGCATTATTTTATAGCCACTTATATTTATGTATGGCTAAAAGCAAATAGTTACATTAAAACAAAAGTGTAACTATTGATAATTAGTAGCCACATTCTAATTCTTTTGTGTGACCAACCAGACACCCACCCTTCAGTAACCAAATCTGAACCATAATCCATAACCAGCTGCTAATACTTTCATCACTCATTAACATCAATTGAAGCTCATCCCTTGGTTAGGTAGGTGAGTTATACTTTAATTTTGAGAAATTTGGGTGTTCGAGGGTTTGAATGTAAGCAATTAGGTCTTGGATTCAATCGATTAGTATTCGTTCTAATTTAAACAATATTGATACAAGTTGCAAGTGACATTTTTGAACCTTTACTTTTTATCATTGTTGGATTTATATTTTCTAATGGGGTTTTTAACATGATTAATTAGAACTCTAGTGATGTCATAAACATGTTTGGGTTTGAGTTTTGTTGAGAACAGTTGGCTGACAGATTCGTTCTCATTTATTGATTGGTCTGTAACTCGCTGTTAAATGATGATTATTGATCAATTTTTGATTTTAGGATATAGTATTCTGAGTCTAGTTTTCAGAAAGATAAATTTTGTAATTTTTGGATGAGTATTGAATACCTTTTATGATTTTACAAAAACATATGTCAAAGCTGATTCGGGAAGTTATATTCTGGTCCATTTTTCGGACACCATAACTCCATAATGACAAACCCAAACGGGTTGGTTCCACTTCTGGAACTTAGTATTATGAGTTTAAAACATAACCCAATTGGTCTTACACAATTTGGTTTAATGAGTTGATAGAACCATTAAACTAGTTTTTGTTGCGCAATCTGCTGAACTCTTAGTACCTATCTGTAATGGTTGAATTATTGTGAGTTTTCTATGCTTGAGAAAAATATAATAAAAATTGTTTGAGAAACCTGATTCATATATCATACTGGGTAAATTTTGTAGAATTTATCCTTAAATCTTTTCTTTGTGAATAAAATCAGTTTGCACATACCAGAATCTGTCTCGTGAACTGAATGATCATAAGTTAAGTTGTATGATGAATATTTGGTTGCTTTGCCATGATATGATGTGTGGATACATGTTAGGACTTTCGGTACTATTGACATTACTTATTATCACCAAAGATTCGTCGGGTCAAGTTTGTGTTTGTGTGTGAGTTCATACGTGGGTCTTAGAGTCATGTGTTGTTGAACATACTCTCATAACTTAAAACACTTGTACTAGGTAACAGTTAACGAGTCAAATGCATTCATTTGGTTTTGAGAAAACTCTGTTACACGTGACACCAGGTTTTGGATTGAAAACACGGACATACTTGCATACTAGTTTTGAAAACACTAAACGTTTGCCTATACTTGTTTTCTGGATTAAAAACACAAAACGTTTTGAAGTATTGGTTATGTAACCTGCTGAAACGGGCAAAAACGAGCTGAGTTGATTTTTTATTGCTGAATTGCTGCAAAATTGGTCAAAACGTGCTGAAACGAGCTGTTAAGTGCTGAAACAGACTGAAAAATCGATGAAACGAGCTGTTTAACATGATGTTTGCTGTAAAAACGAGCTGTTACGTGCTGAAACGAACTGAAAACTTGCTGAAACAAGCTGTTTAACATGCTGTTTGCTGTTAAAACGAGCTGTTAAGTGCTGAAACGGACTGAAAAATTGCTGAAACGAGCTGTTTAGCATGTTGTTTGCTGTAAAAACGAGCTGTTAAGTGCTGAAACGAGCTGTTAAGTGCTGAAACGGACTGAAAAATTGATGAAACGAGCTGTTTAACATGATGTTTGCTGTAAAAACTAGCTGTTACGTGCTGAAACGAACTGAAAACTTGCTGAAACGAGCTGTTTAACATGCTGTTTGCTGTTAAAACGAGCTGTTAAGTGCTGAAACGGAATGAAAAGTCGCTGAAACGAGCTGTTTAGCATGTTGTTTGCTGTAATAACGAGCTGTTAAGTGCTGAAACGAGCTGATAAGTGCTGAAAGGGACTGAAAAATCGCTGAAACGAGCTGTTTAACATGATGTTTGCTGTAAAAACGAGCTGGTACGTGCTGAAACAAACCCGTTTTGACCCGTTCCGACCTTGACCCATTTTGACCGGGACCCGTTATGACCCGAACCTTTTGACCCTGACCCTTTTCGACCCGAACCATAACAACCTTTTTTTAGTTGACCCGTTCCAACCCTGACACGTTTCGACCCTAACCCGTTCCGACCCATAACCCGTTTCGACCCAACCCAACCCATTTTCCACCCCTATGTTTAATGTATATCAACGGGTTAGGCGAGTTGTAAGGCCCCGAACCCGGTGGCCCTACTTTCGTGTCAGATTTACTCATAAACACAGTTCTTCAAATCAGAGTTTATTAAAACTTTTCGCGGAATATAAAACATCAAGCATTTGTTACAAAACATTAAATCTTTTCTTTGATACCTTAACACAAAACTTTATTTTTAAAACATCTTTACTTATTTCTTCAGATGCCAGCCGTTCAATCCATGCCGTGTGTCATCCTCATGCTAGCTCTGTAATCAGCTCACCTGCGTGCATACTAAAAGTCAACTACGCTGAGTGAGTTCTAGTTAATCAAGCAACTTATCATACAACCACTACATACACTATATACGTATCCGAAGACACATAGTCCACTGTCTAACATGCCACTGTTTAACCACTTAATTACCCCTATAGCTTAGCCTCTTAATTACCCCTACAGCTTAGCCACTTATGCCACTTGATGCCACCTTAATAAAGAAGTCACGTATAGGCTTACCCTACCACGTACTATCGTCATGCCACTAACACTCTTACTAGACTCTGCCACTTCTATCACACTCTACCACTACTTGTCTACAGCACTCTTTATACCAATACAATATTTACATAATAAGCAATCGCATCATAGAATACATACACACTAACAACCACTTGACAATCACTCTCCTTGACGATACGTGCAATATCCGAAGACCGTTCACGTACCGACAAGCATTACATAATAGCTACTTGTATAACATCTATACACTTACCACTTAAGGTAAGTGTATTCACACTTTCGCATCTAACCTGCTTAACTTACCACTTAGCCTCTTATTTACACCTACCACCTTGTCACTTTGCCACTTTAATAACGTATAACGTTATGCCACTTTGCCACTTTAATAACGTAAAACGTTATGCCACTTTGCCACTTTAATAACGTAGAACGTTATGCCACTTTGCCACTTTAATAACGTAAAGCGTTATGCCACTTTGCCACTTTAATAACGAAGGCACGTATAGGCTTACCCTACCACGTACTATCGTTATGCCACTAACACTCTTACTAGACTCTTGCCACTTTTAACACACTCTACCTCTACCTGCCTATATCACACTTTATATCAGTTCGGTATTTACGTAATAAACCAGTCACATCATAACATTCATACACACTATCAACCACTTGGAATTTACTATCCTCGATATATAATATTCGTACCTTTATTTTTAACCTGACAGTACGCGCAATATCCGAAGATCGTTCGCGTACCGACAAGCAATCATTCATATCCATCACATATATCACATATGGCATACACTTATCACTTAGGATAAATGTATTAACAACACATCGAGTATGCACACAGCCCCGAAAACATAACAAGGAATGGGGCTAGAAACTCACCTGAACTCTGCTTCTTCCTCTGATATCGGTAATTTCCTTCTTTAACTGAGCTCGGCTGACTGTACAAGTTACACGTATCAATACTCGCCTGATCTAATCTGGTGGTCTAGTATTAGCTTACTTTTACTTATCGTTTTTAATTTATTTTCTAAACGAACTTCACTTCAGGCGAAGTTAAACCTTAGGCGAACTTGGCTTCAGGCGAAGTTAAACCTTAGGCGAACTTGGCTTCAGGCGAAGTTATCCTTAGGCGAACTTGGCTTCAGGCGAAGTTATCCTTAGGCGAACTTGGCCGTAGGCGAAGTTATCCTTAGGCGAACTTGGCCGTAAGCGAAGTTACGCTTGAAGGCGAAGTTACGCTTGAAGGCGAAGTTACGCTTAAAGGCGAAGTTCATCAGGCGAACTTAATCTTGCAGGCGAAGTTATCGCGCTGCAGATCTGTTTGCCCATAAATCCTTCGTTTCTTAGCCAAATAACTCGATTTTGGTACCCACGGAATCGTATGATCGGCGCCTACAAATCCCAACCATCAAATCGGCCTAAAATCGACGTTTTAGGGGTCCGATTTGGGCAGTTTGGGTTTCGGGTCCGGTTAACCCATCCAATCCTAACCATTTTCAGTAATATTAGCTTTGTTGGATTTGTTCTTACCTTACCAACTCAGATCTATCAACAAAATCTCGGGTCTCGGCTTCGAATCTTGATCGGTTAGAATGTGTGTGTTTTGAGTGTGTGAAGAAATAGATGTAAATGAAGATATTTTTGGGATTTTGGGGGTATTTATATCCCTGAAATCCCATTCTTATTTAACCCATCTCAATTAATCCAAGTCCACAACCCACATCCATTACCCAACACTAGCCCGACCCATACCAACTCATATTCTATTATTTATTTCCTAATAACCCGGGTAAACTTTCTCTCTAATAAGTAATATAATTAATATTACTTGGAAATTTCGGGATGTTACACGAGTTGTACCTCTTAAGACACAATTTAAAATTATATGCATAATGGTCCATTAGAGATTTCAAGGCCCAATATGGCCCATTATGACATGTATGACTTGTATTTGTCTATTATGGTCTAATATGACTCCCTATAACATGATATAACCCTTAAATATCTAATGTTACATATCACATGCCATAATAGGCCACTAAGAGATTACAAGCACTAATATGGCCCATTAGAGCGACTATGACATGAAAAAGGCTATAATGGGCCACTAACACCAACAAGGCCCAATAAGACCTATTGATGAAAGTATCACATGTTATCGGACATTAACATCTAACTATGACTAATGACATTCCTATACAACCTTCTTAGAGCAACTATGATGTGATAAAGGCTATAATGGGCCACAAACACCAGTTAAGGTCCAATGAGTCCCATTGATGAAAGTGTGACATATTATTGGGCTTTAACGAAACTATGACTCACTAAACTCATATTCAACCCTTTTAGAGCAACTATGATATGATAGAGACTACAATGGGTCACTAACAACAATCAAGGCCCAAGACGGCCCATTAATGCAAAGTATGACATGCTACTGGGCGTTAACACCAACTATGAGTCACTACACTCCTATACAACCTGTTAAATTAACTATGACATGATATAGATATATTGGGCCATTAACAACAATCAAGGCTCAATATGTTCCATTAATAAAAGTATAACATGTTATTGGGCGTTAACACATGACCATGGCTCACTACACTCATATACAACCTCCTTGTAGCGACTATGACATGATAGGTGATACAATGGGCCACTAATACCAATCAACGCCATTTGATGAGACCAACTATGACTCACTACACTCCTATACAATCTGTTAACGTAACTATGACATGATAGACCCATACTGGCCATTAACAACAATCAAGGTCTAATAAGGCCCACTGATGAAAGTATGACATATTATTGGGCGTAACCAAACCATGACTCACTAAACTCATATTCAACCCTTTTAAAGCAACTATGATATGATAGAGACTACAATGGGTCACTAACAACAATTAAGGCCCAAGACGGCCCATTAATGCAAAGTATGATGACCAACTATGACTCACTACACTCCTATACAACCTGTTAACGTAACTATGACATGATAGAGACGATATTGGTCATTAACAACAATCAAGGCCCAATATGGCCCATTAATAAAAGTATGACATGTTATCAGGCGTTGACACATGCCTATGGCTCACTACACTCATATACAACCCTCTTGTAGCAACAGGGACATGATAGATGCTATAATGACCACTAATACCAATCAAGGCCCATTGATGAATGTATAACATGTTGGGCCGTTGACACAAATCAAGGCCAAATAAGGTTTATTGACGAAAGTATGGTGTGTTTCAGGCGTTAACACCTAACCATGACTAATGACAGTCCTATACAATTCTTTTAGATCAATTATGACATGATAGATGTTATTATGGGACACTAACACCG
The DNA here is from genome assembly GCF_021521415.1 of Bidens hawaiensis. Lineage (NCBI taxonomy): Eukaryota > Viridiplantae > Streptophyta > Magnoliopsida > Asterales > Asteraceae > Bidens > Bidens hawaiensis. The sequence goes on along the minus strand of NW_027492042.1, from coordinate 174,775 downwards.
ATCAAGAACTAGTATGACCCACTAATGAAAGTATGGTTTATTGGGGGTTAACACTGATTACCACACTCTTATACAACTCTTTTAGAGCAACTATAAATATCACTTGTATTTATTTTATATGTTTTTATATTTAAACTACAATTTTTTTATATTATATAAGTTTTAATTAGTTGTTTTATATATAAATATATATATATATACACACACACACTAACAACTCCCTTTATTTTATTTATTAAAAATAAATTAAATTTATATTTAGTTCATATTAATTTCACTTCTCTCAAAATTTCAAATTAAATTCAACCCCCTATTTTCTTCAAAAAATTTTGAAATACCCTCCTATTCTTAAATTTAATTTGACCACATATTTAACCTACCTTTTTTTTCTTTCTCTTCATTCCTTCTTATTATTCTTCTTCTTCATCACTTTACACCCACCATAATCCTCAATTATTAATTCTCTAACTCACTCAATTTTTAACCAAATCCTTTGATTCCAGGCTCTAATCTAATTATTTTTGCGAGAGGAATTCACGTGTGGTGTCGGTTTTCATCAATTCTATCTCGTTTTTTGCCGGATTCGTGTTAAGTGTGAAGAACCCTAAGAACCAAGTTTGGGGATTTTCAATTTTAAGTGTTATTTCTTGTAATTGAAGCTTAGTACATCTTCTTTCATCGCTAAAAAGGTATGTATTTCATTTGTTTGATGACAACAGTTTGCTGACAGATTCGTTTTCGTTTATTTATTGGTATGTAACTTGATGTTAAACGATGATTACTGAACGATTTTTGATTCTAGGATATAGCACTATGAGTCTAGTTTCCAGAAAGGTAAAGTTTGTAATTTTTGGACACGTTTTGAATAGTTTTTATGATTTTACGAAAACACTGGTCAAAGCTGATTCGGGGAGTTATATTTTGGCCTGTCTTTCCGACACCATAACTCGCTAATGACAAAACCAAATGGGTTGTTTCCAGTTCTGAAAGTTAGTATTATGAGTTTTGAAGACAACCCAATTGGTCTTGCACAATTTAGATTAATGAGTCGATAGAACCATTAAACAAGTGTTTGTTGTGCAATCTGCTGAACTGTTGGTACATATCTTTAATGGTTGAATTATTGTGAGTTTTGTATGTATGAGAAAAATATTATAAATTTTTTTTAAGAAACCTAATTCATATATTCTACTATGGTAAATTTTGTAGAATTTATACTTAATCTTTTCTTAGTGAATAAAATCAGTTTGTACATGCTATAATCTGTCTCGTGAACTAAGTGATCATAAGTTAAGTTGTATGATGAATGTTTGGTTGATTTGCCATGATACCATGTGTGAATACATGTTAGGACTTTTTAGTACAGTTGACATTGATTATATCACCAACAAGTCGTCGATTCAAGTTTTTTTTTGCGTATACATTATGTCTAATGTGATTGTGCGTGATAGTCGTCGTGCTTTGAGGTTTCGCCTCACATTAACCCTTTACTGGTTATGATGCTAATATTTTAACAATTTTTGGTTCAAAAAGTTATAGCCAAATGGAAAAAGATGAAAAGAAGTCAAGAAACGAGTTGGAAGAACGAGCGCAACGAATGGAATAAATGGAAAATGAACTTAAGGAAAACGAAGAAAGGAGGCAAAAACAATTTGATTAGTTTATGAGAAAGTTTGAGGTCGGTAGTAATTAGTAGTAGTTTCAAATATTTTGAATTCATAACTTATTAGTGAAGGTTTGTTAATGTAAAATTGTTTTGAATTTATGTTATTGTGTTTGTTAAACTTATGAAATAGCCACATTTATCTATGTGTGATCAAAAGTATGATAATAGCCACACTTTATATTACAAAAGTATTATGTGTGACAAACGGTAGACAATGGCCACACCACAAACTACAAAAGAGTGCTTGACTAGCAAGTTCACATTTTTAGCCACATTGACAATAACCTCCAGTGTCTATATGATATGATTAGCCACACAATACCTCACTATGTGTGACGAAAAGTTTGACTATAGTCACACTTTAAATTACAAAAAGCATTATGTGTGACAAACGGTAAGACAATAGCCACACTATAATCTACAAAGGAGTGTTTGGGTGGCAAGCAAACATCTTTAGCCACTTTTAATGTAATTTCTAGTGTCTGTATGATATAATTAGCCACTCTATTTTTAATTTAAGTGGCCATTTCTTTGCTATATTCACACGGTATAGGTCACAATGCAAGCTTAACACAACCCTATTGGCCACATTATTATAAAATTCATGTGGCTGAAACATGAATTCATGTGGCTGCATACGTGCAATGGTCACTCATAGTAAATAGTCATGTGGCCATTTTCTACCGTTTAGCCACACTTATTGGAGAGGATTCTTGATGGCCAGCAACTAATGCCTGTACCCTTTAGCCACACTTATTACCACATAAGGCCACTAAAAACTGTGTGTGACCATATCATACCCACGGTGTCGCGACCTTTGTCCACATATGACTTGAACCAAATGTGTGTGGCTAAAAGCCTACGGCCACACTTTTTTCGTGTGGCCGAAGGTCAATTTTCACGTAGTGCAGTCTTTAATCTTGACTCCATTTGTGACCCAATTAGTTTGTTCAGTTTTTATAGTGGCTAACTCAAAGTTTTCAATAGCAATCTTCTTTTGGGTTAACCCAATTTCTAATTTAACAATTTTAGCGTTTAGTTCAACTACTTGATTTTCATGACGCTTTGCTAAATTTCTAGTAATTGAAACTTGTTCCCTAAGATCGGCCATATCATTACCATGAGTGTTAATTCTAATAGTGTAGATCTTTGCAGCATTTTTAAGATCTTCATTCTGAATTCTAATGCTTTCTATTTGTTCAAGAATTTTAGCATTATGGTTTCTATAGTGAAAAACTTTATCTATGCAAGCTTGTGAGCAAAGTTTGTGTACCTTGGGAATGAGCGAGTCAGGTGTAGGAATCCCATTAGTGTTGCTTGAAGAGGTGTTTGATTGACTACTTCCACTTGCAGCACACTTGGGGATTATAGGACTTGCTTGACTGCTCACACACGCATAACTTGTCTCATCTTTATTTTCTCTTCACCAAAACTTGATGGTATAAGTCATCTCTGAGAGTGTTAAAGTATCCAGGTTTGTCGTTCTCTTGATGGTAATCACACTGCTATTCCATGCGTAAGGTAGTGAATCCAACAACTTCATGTTGATCTCAGACAACTCCAAGATGATACCGATACTTCTCAATTTAGTAACGAGTGACTCAAATCTGTTGATGAGAGAGGCAATCGATTCTCCTTGAGTATGTTTAAACATGTTGAATTCTTCTTTTAACATGTCCTTTTGGCATTCCCTCATATTGAGACTCCCTTCAAGCCTAAAATTGCAAGACATTGTTTATTTTATTTTTTTTTGTTTTTTTGTTCAACTGGTCAAAGTCACGGTCAATGGGTCAAAGTCAACGGTCAACATGTCAAAGTCAACGGTCAACATGTCAAAGTCAACAGTCAACGGGTCAACCCTTTTCTCAAATATCAAACACTCTTGAAACAAAGAAAGTTTGAAAAACACAAGTCCAATGTATTCAAATGACCAATTGTATTCAAATGAATAAGTGTATTCAAATAACAATTGTATTCAAATGTACAAGTATTTAAATAACAATTGTATCCAAATGAGCAATTGTATTCAAATGAACAATTGTATTCAAATGATGAAGGATTTGAATACAATTTTCTTATGAACAATTTTATTCAAATAACAATTGTATTCAAATGATGAAAGATTTGAATACAATTTACTTAGAACTCGAAGGCTGGATTTGAATACAATTTACTTGGATCAATTGTATTCAAATAATGAAGGATTTGAATATAATTTACTTAGAACTCGGAAGCTTGGATTTGAATACAATTTTCTTAGATCAATTGTATTCAAATAATGAAGGATTTGAATACAATTTCCTTAGAACTCGGAAGCTTGGATTTGAATACAATTTACTTAGAGCAATTGTATTCAAATGAACAATTGTATTCAAATGATGAAGTATTTGAATACAATTTACCTGGAACAATTGTATTCAAGTGAAAAAAATATTTGAATTCTTGTTTTGGAATGTCACCAAAACTCACTTTCCTGTCACCTTTCTCAAACCAACCCATAAACATGCATAGCACTTCTCTTATAGTAGACAACACAAAAACCAATACAAACACCAAGTCTTTGAGATTCAAACACCAAAAACACAAATCATTTTTGAAGATGAACAAACTTATTTTCTTGAAACTTTGAAGAACTTATGAACCCGAACCCACTTATTTTCTAGAAAAACCGTCTTTACACACACAAGACCAAAATCCAAGGTTGTGACCCAAGATCTACAACTAGTAGAGCCCGAAAGCTCTGATACCAATTGTAGGTCCCGTGACCGGATCAAACAACACAACAAACTAAGTACTAGTCGTTCTTGGATCAACCTCACAACTAGTTGGTGGAAACAACTAGCTAGACCGAGATCTCGGATCTTGTGGTGGAGCTACGGGAGCCGAAAGTTAGGAAGAGTGGGTGAGGTAGACAGAGTTTAAGAGTTGGACAATATGTTTTGTGAAAGGGTTTCGTTGGTGTATGAGATACACACACCTTATATATGTGTGTGTTTACTCATACACCTCTTTCATTAATAATGCCCAATGGGCTCCAAATACAAGGACTCGGACCCAAACATACAAACGTAAACAAATAAACAACTTAAACGTACATTAGTTACAAATACGAAAGACTACTAATGAAATGGACCTTACACATAATCTTGCTAAAAAAAGGTTGTTACAGTGAAAACTCAAATTGAGAAACTATTATTACTTGTAGACATTGACATAAATTCATTGTTAAAATGCTATGAACAATTAATACTTATTTTTCAACCCCTTGCTAAATCAAAGTCTAGAAGACATCATTACACAGCATCCTATCTAAGCAACACACTTTTCTAGTTTTTAACAGTCCTTGGTATCTTGTTCAGGTACACAGTATGCAATCAGTGCGCTCAAAAGTATAATAGTGACACTCCTACCGCGATCCTGAAAGACCCAACACCACTCGACAACGTTTGCTGGGAGTCAAGGGAGACCAAGGAAAACATTCTTTGTAATGGTTCCTTAGACCTCAATTAAAGCGAGTATCCAGATTTCCAAACACGGTGAACCAACTCCCCAAGGCTCGTTTTGATGCAAATAACTGATGTCCTAAGATCTAGAAGAAAAAAGAGCCCATAAATCATTATCATGCAATACATGAGAAAAAAATATAATAATTATATATAATGGAATACATGTAATAAGGAAATATGATAAATTACCATTAGAAACACCGAGATGAGCAGTCCCTATTCACCCTTCCCTGCATCCCAGGTTTCCATCTGGGCTCTGTAGATTATTTATTCAAATTCTACAAAACAGAGTAGCTTAATTTCATAAAGTACAAAAGGAACTAGAAATACTTCTAATATTAAACAAAAAGTAGAAACTCTACCTCCTTTTTGCGGTCACACCCCAAGAGTCTCAAAAATTGAAGAAATGGGAACTTTTCGTTGCAGTTACTTAAAAGTTGGTGTCCATATCAAGCCCGTCTACATGCAAAAGGCCTAACTTTTTGCAATTAATAAACTAGATTGCGCTAAGTCTATTACGCGGTGCGTAGAAATATAGTGTCTTATTTTGGCGTGTTGAGCTGCATGTTCTCCAAGGTACCACAGTGGCTCAAGTAGATGATACTCAGCTTGAAACTATCAAACCTCAGGTTCCTCATCCCCGGGCATTCTTTTAAAGCAAGAAACTCAACTGAGTGAAAGCCATCGTCTAAAATCTATGCCAACTCCAGCTCGTTTAATCTGATCCCGGTCAGCCAAGGGTGACGATCGGTTCGTAAGATTAATTAAAAAGTTGCAGTGTCTGAAACATGCTGAAATGTTGAGGACGTGTACTATCTCTAAGAAGAATCTGATAATTCCAACACGACTTAGGGGAAACTGCAAAAATAGAGTACTTTAATTCCAAAACTAAAAAATTAAGAACCTACAAATATAGTAAAACTTTAACAAAAATCCACTTTAATGCAGTCCTATATATACTTAAATTGGTAACATAATGAAATTCCCACTATGTATACATATCCATCAAACCAATTCATTATCTTCGGCATGATTTATGATTTTGTAACTAAATTATCTTTATACAACAATTACCTCTTTTTAATGAAATAAGATAAATTCAACAATATCTGCTTATATTTTACATTGCTATTCATTTTGTAGGTTTTCTTATAATAATTTCCGCATTAACACATAAAAAGTTTAACAGTTACCTAATTAAAGAGATTGTTTACTAAAATCCTACGAATAGTCACCGATGGATCTTCAACACCCACCCTGCATAATACCGATTCTATTCAAAACGAAGCTTAATTATAAACCGAACAAGATAATAAGAAAATTGATGAAAGGAAAGTAAAAGAAAACAATATTACTTACCCATTTTGCGATATCAGGAGGCCTGTTTTCGTGGAACAAGGACAGTAAAGCAGCGGCCATCTAGGTTGTCTGACGGCTGCACAGCCGTATGGGGAATATATGTATAACAGAGTGTGAGTTGGTGTAACCTAATGCATTACAACATTACGGCCCCATTAAATGTGATTTTTAGTGAACTTATCATCAACATAGTTTATTAACAAATAAATAAGTAATTTGTATACAATGTCGGTTATCCGTGGTTATCCGTTGGTGATCATCAGTGAAACTCTTTCTTTAAATTTGAATAGTTTCAATTAGTAATCCATTTTTAATTCTATTTAACTCACCACGCCATATGTACCGGTTATTTTCATTAAATGAAAGGCGATCCACAACATTTCAACTTTCATTCTCACTGTTGGAAGTAATTTCAGACTTTAAGTCACAAGTTGGTGAACTTGAGGGACCAATATTAACAAGTAGGTCATAGTGGTTATGTTTCCTAATTGTATTGTAATTATAATAGGTAATATCTTGTCTAACAAGTTTGGTTAATCTATATAAACATGTCTTTGTTAGACATTATAGAGATTGGTGTGAGATGTAACCGAGTTAGGGTTCATCTATAGACACACACGGGATGTCACCGAGTTAGGGTTCATCTAGATACAACTGAGTTAGGGTTCATCAAGAGTCAAATTGAGTTAGGGTTAGAGAGATTTGTAATCAGTTTTTTGAGTAAGATTTTCTGATTAATATAAACGAGAGTTATTCGTTTAGTTTGTGTGTTGATTATCGATACGGGACTTGAATTGACTTGAATTGGTATCAAAGCCAAGTTCAAGAAATCGGAGTTACGAGTCGGCAATCGGATTATAAGTGATTATCTGCGGCAGCAGACAGCGAGGAGGTTGTTTGTGTGGCGACAATTCGGAAACAAGTCGGTTTCCTTCGAGGCGTGGCTGGTTATTGGCGACGGTGAACAATCCGTTTGTGGTGGCAGTATCGGGGAATTCCGGTTGCGTACGATTCGTATCTCAGTTTTCATAATTGTGTGGTTTTGTGATTACGTAAAAGGGTTAACTTTAAGGTTTGTATCCTTAGACGTTTAAAGGGCATATCACAAAAGTCAAAAGGTGAACAGTAGGTTCCGGAAGAGAAAAAAAAAGTTGAAAAGAAAACAAAAAACAAAATAATTTGTTGGAAGCACAAGTTAAGTGCCAGGAGGAACTAGAAGAAAAGAAGAAAATCACTAGTGAGTTTATTTTTCTTTTATAGTTGAGTTATTTTGGTTGAACAAGTTGGTTTAACCACTCCTGCTGGGTTTTTATTTGTGTTGAACAAGTCGGTTCAATTCAGAGTTTGATTTTACACGGGTTAAACGAGTTAAGTTTTAACCAAGGTTTGATTTATTTTGTGAGCAAGCGGGTTCGGTTCTGAAAAGAGGTTCGGGGCTGATTAGGCTGAGTAGTTGTTCCAACAGACCGGAGCAAAGGGAGTTCGTTTTGACACGGGTTAAACGATATATGTTTTGGCCAAGGATTTTGATTTAAAAGATGTGTTTGTGTTTTGATTCGGTAACAAAAGAAGATCAAGGAAGATTGATGTTTGCTCGATTAGATGACCGGGAATGCATTATGCATTTTCATACGACCGAGTGAATGGTCGGGGACAGGGTCACAGAGGTAGTCGAGTTCGGGGGAGCCGAAGAACACATCTATGGATCAAGAAAGTCCCGGGTAGATCAAGGCCAAGATGGTTGTGAAAACCGAGAAGGTCAAGTCATGGGTCAAATCAAACAGAAAAAGAGGCATGCTCGAAGTTGAAGATTCACTTATATCGAGTCAGGAATTAGGGGGTGATTGTTGGAAGTAATTTCAGACTTCAAGTCACAAGTCGGTGAACTTGAGGGACCAATATTAACAAGTAGGTCATAGTGGTTATGTTTCCTAATTGTATTGTAATTATAATAGGTAATATCTTGTCTAACAAGTTAGGTTAATCTATATAAACATGTCATGGTTAGACATTATAGAGATTGGTTTGAGATGTAACCGAGTTAGGGTTCATCTATAGACACACACGGGATGTAACCGAGTTAGGGTTCATCTAGATACAACCGAGTTAGGGTTCATCAAGAGTTAAACTGAGTTAGGGTTTGAGAGATTTGTAATCAGTTTTTTGAGTAAGATTTTCTGATTAATATAAACGAGAGTTATTCGTTTAGTTTGTGTGTTGATTATCGATACGGGACTTGACTCACAACCGCATCAGAACACACGCCATACCCTTTTTCCTGTCATTCAAGTCTCATGGGTTGCAGAGACTGAAGTTGCAAATGCTGAAGCGCTTAGATGAAAATGAGGACGTGACAGTAGCGGCTGAACCTAAAAATGAACTGCAGTCGAAGGACAAAGCAAAGAAACTAGTCGGCCCAAGTAAGTCAACAAAAGAAAATTAGATGTCGACCCTCCCGCATCTGATGTTTCTAAAATCTGTCGTTGCCAATCCTTCCCAGAAAATAAGATTGAAGTTCAATTCTTCAAGATCGGAAATTAAAAAATTGTCCAAGAACAAATCTCGTTCAAGCTCTTGGATCAAGACAAGTACTAGATTTCCAGAAATAAAGGCGGAGCAAGGAACGTGGTGAAGGTTCCTGGACATACTCAATCCTAGAAAGATATTGTAGGGCTAATATTCTATATTAGCATTAGGATTGTATATGTATTTATATTTCCTTTTAGTTGGTGTAATATGTACCTCGGTACGTTTATTTTGTAAGACGAAATGTCAAAGTTGGAGAAATGGGACCATATAAAATGGCCCCTTAACCCATTTCTCCACCAACTCTTCATAACTCAAAAAACCCACATGGAAATAAAGATAACTTTTCTCTCACAAAACACCTCCACTTTCTATCTTTCTTTCTTTTGTTTCTTACAAACTAAGATCCGAGATCCGAGTGTTGTTAGTGAAATTTCCGCTAAATAACAAGACGGGTAAAGTTGTTAGATCCATCCAAAGATAACCTACATATTCTATATTATTATTAGGATTGTGTATGCCTTTATGTTTGCTTACAGTACGTTTATTTTGTACATAAAAGCTCATTGGGCAAGCCCACTTGGCCATGAAATGTAAACCTTGGAGAAATGGGGACCCTATAAAAGGGTCACTTTACCCATTTCTTCAAACAACCCACTTTGAAATAAACCAAACTTCTCTCAAAACTTTTCTTTCTTTCTTTTGTGTTTGAAGACTAAGATCCGAAATCTGACTGTTGTTAGTGAATTCTGCTAGCTAACAACACGGATTGATCTGAGTAAAGTTTTGAGATCCATTTTGAGGACCTACAATTGGTATCCGAGTTTTCAGCTCTACTAGATGTAGCTCTTGGATCAAGACAAGTACTAAATTACAAGAAATAAAGACGAAACAAATATCCGAAATCTAAGTGTAGTTAGTGATTTCCGCTAACTAACAACACGGATTGATCCGTGTAAAGTTATGAGATTTTTTTAGGACCTACAAAAAGGCCCGTAGGCATAATACCTGAAATGGGTTATGGGTAAAAAAAGACTAGATTAAGATTTGTACCTATTTTATATAAAAAAAAGTTGTGCCCCAAGCCCCGGTTAGTCGCCTTGGTTGCCCAACCCACCACCCGACTCTACTTACAAGATATCATCAAAATAAATGTTCTTAACTCATTAACAACAAATTTTATTCATTTGGCCTAGCGGATCACTTCATGACTATTCAACTGCCCCTTTTCAAAGCCACCCTAATGACTATGTTGCCAAGATCGAGGGTGAGCTTTCATAACCAATGTTTTAAAAACCGGTATTTTAGTTGTACCGGATTAGACTAAAAAATGGTACAACCAGTTGAACCGGATTATACCGGAAGGTTCAAACGATTAAATAGTTTACCTTATAATTTTCTATAAATGTAACTTCAATTCAAAAATAACCCAAAAGTAAATGATTCCATAACAAAAAATAATCAAAAAGTACATTCATATTAAAAAAATAATGCAAAAGCACTCCATTTTTTTAAAAATAGTCATAAAGTTTACGCGTTTGAATGTTAATTGTTGGGTTAAAAGTAATTTTGAAAAAATATGGGCTGCAAATATCAAAAAAATCTCGGACATAAAACCGGTTTGCCCGTAAAAACCGGTATTTTAGACAAAAACCGCCGTTACGATGTTCTAGCAAACCGGCCAAAAATACCGGACTCAAAATACCAGCTTGCTATTCGAAATCCGGTTTAACCGGTTCAACCGGCCGGTTTGAACAGGTTTTTAAAACACTGTTCATAACTCAAAACGAGCCGAGATTGATTCTAGCCGAGCTCGGGTTGGGCTCGTTTACACCCCTAGTAAGGGTATACATGTACTGATTTCAAATCTTATCGCTCTTGTTTTCACCTTAAATATTGATGAAAAGTTTAGTCAATATCAAATCATGTTGTGGATTTCTTTGCACATGACCGCAATATACGTTCTCCTTCATTGTAGCCTAAAAAGGTTATCGTAGAAGAGACTTTTGACAGACGAATTGATTGCCAAAGTCAGGATCAAGTTACTTGCACATTAATTGCGTTAAGGTGCACCGCCCAAATCTGAAAATGGATGTACATTTATTGAATATAACAAACGAGAAAAAAAAAGCAATAACGATGGGTTCAAGATGAGTTGAAAATATATTTACACATCATATAAAATACATCACGTTCTTCATTTTTGAAATCCTATGATCATTTAATCTTCTTCATGACCTTGGCCAGCATCTTATCTAAGCAACAGAGTGCAAACACCTTTATGGTCTTTGACAGTCCTTGATTTCTTGATCATCTAAGGCTGTTAAAAAGTTTGCATAACATTATTTTACTTTTGTGCATTACACTCACTGTCCAGTTTCGGAATGAGTCACTTAAGGAGTCACATAAGAAGAAAAACTCAAATGAAACTGCTATTATCTAAAAATGGTACCAAACCTATAAATGCAAATACTCTTGAGGATCCAACCAAGGAAAGTCCAAGGCTTGTGCAGATCCAGAGACCTGATCTGGAAGGCCCAGCACCACTGCACTACACTGCTGGGCCAAGTCCTATGGTTCCTCTCGCGTCATTAGTGGGAAGTCGAGGGAAATCAGAGACCATGTTCTTTCTGAGGGTTCATTGGGCCTGAATTAAAGCTCAAATCCTATAATTTCCAATTACAACCTGACTCCCCTGACACTAGCTTGATGCAAGCTGTATCTCTTGCACATGCTTTGGTAGATGGTACCTCATTGATGAGCAGAAGATCGCCTGGGATGTGTTTATCTTATTGCGGATGAGTAAACATTGGGCCATGGCAGTTGTCTGCGAAATAAGGTGGCGGCACGACAACTCATTGCCTCAGCCTTTCACTTGAGAACCTTGGTTTTTTTAATCATCATTCAATTTTAGGCTGTTAATCTCCTGATCAAGAAGATGTATGGATGACCAACAAATCAGCCGAAAAATTAACCACCCCATACGCGTTCTTTGATCAATTCCACTTATGTATATTCAACCTATGAGTGAAACAGATATAAATCTGAATAAATCAGTATTATGAGAGAGCAATGCGCTGATCGTAAGATAAAACAATCTAGAGAATGCTCAAAATACTAAAATCTGTTTTATTATAAAATAAACTAGCTAATACAAGGGCTGACGCCAATAATACAAACACCTTTAAGCAGTAAGTACATAATGTATTTGAAATGTATTGCATCTATACTTCTATCCTATGTGCGTGTACAAAAAAGTATTACATTTACAGTTTACATATAATTCATCTTTGAGATCCAATAGCTCCTCTTCACTGAGTGTGTTAGCCAAAGCCTACACAATAATATTGAATCATAGAAAATATTATTTGGAATTACTTTAATATTTGAGAGAAATATTTACCCGCGGATAAAAAAGAAATTTAAAATGGCTGGTAATAAAGATTTAGGTTATAAAATGATATTTCAAAACTATTATAAACTTACTAACCTCACCGAATGCTTCACCAATGCTACCCATTTTATGGATACTTTCAAAGTCGTTTCCCATGCCTTTCTGTATCAGTTTCCTGTTTAATTATCAAAAAAAATCGTCGCATAATTAGAGTTAATAAGAAAGGTAAACAACAAAAAAAAAGAACCATGTCCAATGGGCTGACCCAACAGATATTTCTAATTATATGTAATGTTTTGTTTACTTTAAAAGATTGACAATAAATGATTGCAGGATAATAAACTAACCCGTTTTAACCCGTTCCTTGTAAAAGTAGCTCACCATGTGCATAAAAGGATGTTCACATAGATCACAATGGATAATAGCAGCCTCCTACATGAGAACTAATCCATATAAAATCTGGTACAAAATATACAAATCATCAAATGGGGCATATATAATAATATCTCACAAAAAAATATTAAATTTAAAAAAAATGATTGAGCTATGTTGGAAATACCTCATAACAACGGGCCACGTTGCGAATGGTATAACCTCCTCCACCTTATATAAAGAGAGGAACATCAAACGACCTAAAGATACCCAAGACAATCTGCATGACCTTTAACAGACAAATTGAAGCGCTCTAGCCAATCACAAGCCAAGGAAATAGTCCCACAACAAAGAATCACAACATCAGTGTGAGAAACTTCCATATCATTGTGAAATATTTTTTCTAAACAGATCACGAGAGCTATCATCGTCCATACCAAGCATAATATTTGCCTTGATTTGTACCGATGTCTTTGATGTGACCCGTACTTGGATGAATGTAACTCCACCTATGTGAATCTGTTTTATAATGGGAAGAAAAGGGGCATTTAATATTTACACATCTTCATTAATGTTTTATTATGATTAGCAACTATGGGTTGAAAGTGCAAACCATGACTCTCACATATCCAAGATAACTCGTTTTCATTAACTTTCACAACAAACCGCATACATAGATATTTCATCTCAACAAATATGATCCGTTTTAAATGGGTGTGGATCCAATTCGGGTTTTCGCACCGGGTCATTTTTACAGAGTAATAGGATTGACATTGAGGAGCAACCTCCATTTGCCAAGTGTACAAAATAATTGTGTTTTATTAGAAGAGGAGGAGAGGATTCAATATATATGTGCACATCGGTAGCGGGCGAAATACCAGGTCAAACAAATACCAAAAAAGGAATAGATATGAGAGTATATATATAGATGTAATTGTAACAGTTAATAAAAAAAAATTCCATATACCGACTAAAAGCAATCAATAATTGCCTTTGAAGTTTAGCTTCGATCTTATTCATAGTTATATACTTAACTACTCAATTGTTTCAAAATTTGTAACTTGGTGAAAATATCATTGTATACAATCAGGAGTGCGAATATTTTTCTATTGTTGATCGATGAAGCGAAAAATTAAAATTAAAAACATCATTTGAAGTAGATCTAAGGGTATTTAAGATGAATAAAGAAGTTAATTAATCAACACTTACCTAGCGAGATTGTCTTCTGAAATCCTATGAACAGTCACCGATCGTCCTTCAGTACCCTGCATGATGATACCGATTCTATGTTAAGTCATAGTCATGAAAAAATCGAAAGACTGATCATAAAAAATCAGTTTCTAAAACAACTTAAAAGAAAAATGATGATGAAAAAAAATCAAAATCAAAATCCACTAACCGACTTTGCAAGTCAGGAGGCATGCTTTCATCAAACAACAATGATAAAGCAGATCCGATAGATCTAAGTTGTCTTACGGCTGCGTCTTGAGCGTTGAATTAAAGAGATCTTAGGGTTTTATAATTGTGGAACTCTACAAAGAATTGATAATTTACAATTTTAATCCTATTATTTTACATTCTGACCCTCCCCTTTTGTTTATTTCTACGAATCTATTCTTGGTACGTTTTTATTTTTTTATAACACTAATGTTATGTTCTTTTCTTTTTTTTTTGGGTAACTACTTTAATAAATACATGGGCAATTGAAGTCATAGAGCATTATAAATTCAAGAAGATCAAAAGTACATGAGTATGTAATTTTTAATTTATAGCCATGTAACATTCTTTGAATGAATGTGTAAATAAGCTGAAATACCTAGGTAAGTCATGCCAACTTATTTGGTCATATAGTATATTAATTATGTCGAAGCTCGGCTAGTAAAGCTTCGGAGGTGAGTAAGAAGCATACATGGTTGACTCGTCGGCTTTGATACCTGTAAGGCCAATTTTAGTGACTAGCGATATCAAATGACGAAACCTGTTATATATTTATGGTCAAGTGAATAATTAAAGCCGACAAGGAAACCAGACACAAAACGAGAGCTTCGGGACACGCGTTTAGCTTCAACGGGATTAGGCTTCTAGAATGTTTGTATATGGCTATATATATGACTTTATTTGTCATTTGTATGTGTGTTTTGTATGGTGTTTTCACCCACCCAAGGGGAGCTCACCTTGGGTGAGGTAGGTTCTTTGTTATCAATATATATCTTTTAACCGACATCGAGATCGTTCACTATCCTTACTATATTAACATTATTTTGTTCGGTCGTTTGAATTCATCGCGCCAGTCTCAACACTTTATCAAGAGCAAAACCGTTCGTTTAGTCATTTTGAGAAATTGATATGACCTTTGGAAAATGATAAGAAATTGTCTCTAATGATCTTAGCATATGAAAATAGTAGATTAAAAGACAACAAGATCATTGCTTTATGTGTAGATAGGCTTGACAAATGAGTAAGTAGCATAATGATACAAACTTGAAATCCTGCCTATGCTAGTGGTTACAATCTCAAGAAGCGGTTACCAACTCCAAAATAAGTCATATCAATGAAGGCAAAAATGTTATTAGTCAGTCATACACGAGCCCGTTAGTGATTGATCACCATAACAATTATTCTTGTTTTAAATACAAATATTGAAAATCAAAACGTTAAGGCAGAAAAACTGCAAAGTGATTAAAAGATTTAAAGTCAACAACAAAAATTGTTGATATAATATCAAACAAAAGGGGGCATATTAGAACCACGTAACGTGGGACATACAAGTATGTCCTAAACACTTTATATTAAGGCTTGTAAGTTCGTATAGCAAGTGCATCCATGGATCAACCTTTATTATTGTTTGAAAGAAAATTTGCAAAATGTTTAAATAAGCATTAAACTGTTTTGATCAATCATTAATTAGGGGTCGGAGTCAATTCAGAGTGATACTGATAAACACAAACTATGCCCGAGGTATGATGGAGTTTGTAACATGTCGGATTAACAGGGTCCACATAAGTACAGTGCCTAATTCATACCTTAACGTATCACATTGACATCAAAATAATTGTTAAGTTTAAAATGGACAAAATATATCTAAAACCGACTTTGGGTTCTTGGCATAACAATATCCAAATAAAAGTGTGATCTAGGACGTTATAAATAATATGATTCTATATTGGGATCTTCCTCGAAAAAATATTAAATTCATTAGAAAACCCTATAAATATTACTGATATATAATATTAATTACATCTTTACTCTTATCTTTTTCATTTTTCTTGTTTTATTTTATGTTTCAACTTCAAAATATTGTATATAATTTCATAATTTAAAAAACATATGAAAATGCCAAAAAGATTTTATTTTATTTTTTGTGTTCGTACATAATTTATTAAACCTTTTTCTTATTCAAAATCATGTGTTTCGTTGTCAAGGTCACTCATGCAAAGTTCGTTGGAAACCTGGGACTTAAACAAATCACTTACAAGTTGAGGGGGTATGTTTCGAAAAAGAAAACTATTCTTTGGCCCTTGAGAGGTTATGTGAATGAATCTTATTCATTTTAAGTTTTGTGCTGCTGTACATGGACTGTAGATCATGATCAAGTCTCATGGGCTGCAGAGAGTCGAAGGACAAAGCAAAGAAACCGGTTGGCCCAAGAAAGTCAACAAAAGAAAATTAGATGTCGACCCTCCCGCTTCTGATGTTTCTAAAATCAATCGTTGCCAATACTTCCCAGAAAATAAGATTGAAGTTCAAGTCTTCAAGATCGAAAATTAAAGAATTGTCTAAGAACCAATCTCGTTCAAGCTCTTGGATCAAGACAAGTACTATATTTCAAGAAATAAAGACGGAGCAAGGAACGTGATGAAAGGATACTCAATCCTAGAAAGAGATTGTAGGGCTAATATTTTATATTAGCATTAGGATTGTGTATGTACTTATATTTTCTTTTAGCCGGTTAATACGTACCTCAGTACGTTTATTTTTTAAGACGAAATGTAAAAGTTGGAGAAATTGGACCATATAAAATGGCCACTTAACCCATTTCTCCACCAACTCTTCATAACTCAAAAAACCCACTTGGAAATAAAGAGAACTTTTCTCTCACAAAACACCTCCACTTTCTATCTTTCTTTCTTTTGTTTCTTACAAACTAAGATCCGAGATTCGAGCGTTGTTAGTGATTTCCGCTAACTAACAACACGGATTGATTCGAGTAAAGTTGTTAGAGCCATCCAAAGAGGACCTACATATTCTATATTATTATTAGGATTGTGTATGTCTTTATGTTTGCTTACCGTACGTTTATTTTGTACGTAAAAGCTCATTGGGCAATCCCACTTGGGCCATGAAATGTAAACCTTGGAGAAATGGGGACCTTATAAAAGGGTCACTTTTCCCATTTCTCCAAACAACCCACTTTGAAATAAAACAAACTTCTATCAAAACTTTTCTTTCTTTCTTTTGTGTTTGAAGACTAAGATCCGTAATCTGAGTGTTGTTATGAATTCTTCTAACTAACAACATGGATTGATCTGAGTAAAGTTTTGAGATCCATTTTGAGTACCTACAATTGGTATCCGAGCTTTCGGCTCTACTAGATGTAGCTCTTGGATCAAGACAAGTACTAAATTACAAGAAATAAAGACGAAACAAATAACTTGACGAATGTTCCTCGACATACTCAATTCTACAGGGAGAGGTAGATTGTAGGGCTAATACTCATTATTATTATTAGGATTGTGTATGTCTTTCTATTTGCTTACGATCAGTGTATTGCATACTCAGTACGTTTATTTTGTACGGTAAAAGCCCACTTGGGCCATGAAATGTAAACCTTGGAGAAATGGGGACCCTATAAAAGGGTCACTTTACCCATTTCTCCAAAGAACCCACTTTGAAATAAAACAAACTTCTCTCAAAACCATTCTTTCTTTATTTTGTGTTTGAAGACTAAGATCCGAAATCTAAGTGTAGTTAGTGATTTTCGCTAACTAACAACACTGATTGATACGAGTAAAGTTGTGAGATCCATTTTGAGGACCTACAAAAAGGCCCGTAGGCATAATACCTAAAATGGGTTATGGGTAAAAAAAGACTAGGTCCAACATCTAATAAGAGGATAAAGATTTGTACCTATTTTATTAAAAAAAATGTGCCCCAAAACTTAAGTTCCCCGATTAGTCGCCTGGGTTGCCCAACCCACCACCCGACTCTACTTACAATATATCATCGAAATAAATGTTCTTAACTCATTAACAACAAATTTCATTCATTAGGCCTAGCGGTGTACCTTAACGCCCAGGGCGTTAAAAATAAGTTGGCAATGAGTTGACAAGTGTTAACGAGTGTCGTACCGCTCCTTTCATGGTTAAGCGGCATTAAATGCAAGGTGGATTGAAATATTAACGGGCTTTAAAATCCTCTACACACATAATTACATTAAATTACAGATTTCTCATAAATTTAGCATCGATTCACTATATTACCAAAAAATCAGAAGCATGCATGCATTCGTTGCTCATCATCAACAACGGATTTCACATATACTTAGGAAACTTCTAACGCAAATTAAAATAAATTCCAACTTACAAACCCATCCGATCATAAATTCATAACTACTCATAGATTTAGAATCTAGGTTTTCAGACTTTCCTTTTTAATGGTAGATGATTAATTGATCCAAAGCTTTGATCGCAAACTCAAAATTTGCAAGAACTTTATTTTTACCATATTTCATACAGTAACCGAATACTTTAACGTATTCCATATAATAATTTTATTAACTTGTTGTTGGACCGATATCATCATTTTATTGAAATTTTCGTTTAAAAAGATTGCTAATAAGACTTGTTGTTTCATTTTCCAAGTTCCCAAATTTTAGAAGAAACAGAATTAAAACCCTAAATCATTATTCAATTCCAATTTACAATGAAAAAATATTCAATAAACCATAATCAATCATTCAAATATTCAATTTCCCGTAAACAAATCCAAATTAACACTTTATATAAAAAATTAACAATTACAATTTTAAATAAAAGTAGAATAATATTTAAACTGAACAAGTAGAAGTCAAACTGTGTTGTCAGCTCCTCAACTGCAGCGTGGAGGTCCGGTGACCGAATTAGGGTGACAAGGGACAAGGCAGTGTGTGGTGAAAGCAGCGTGGGGTGGACAGTGGCCGGATGAACTTTGATTTGTTGAATATTGATGTCATGGTTTACGTGTCTGTAACAACGAACGTGTAGATTATATTTTGTTGGGCTTTAACTTTAATTGGGCTTTAATTGATTTTAGATTTTAATTTTGTGAGCCTTTAACCAAATAGGGGTAACACTATTTTTTCCAGAGGTAGCGAAATACAAAAACCGGCTAAATAAAAAGAATTGCACTACTGACGAAAAGTTAAGGCACTACCCCTGTTTATTAGCTAAGTTCTCCCCTGATTGGCATAATTCTTTACAGTTGGTGACAAGATGAAGTTTATTTTGCATCAAATGTTAAAATAAAAAGTAATTACGTAGCTGTAAAAGAAATGTGAAACATAAGAAAAATACCAGAAATAGTAACAAAGAGATTCGGTTCCGAAATAAAATTATGTGCGATATTGTAGACACAAAATTTGTGCGCATAATCTAATTCTAAACAAAGACATAATCTTGTTAAAAAAAGGTTGTTACAGTGAAAACTCAAATCGAGAAACTATTATTACTTGCAGACATTGACATAAATTCATTGTTAAAATGCTATGAACAATTAATACTTATTTTTCAACCCCTTGCTAAATCAAAGTCTAGAAGACATCATTACACAGCATCCTATCTAAGCATCACACTTTTCTGGATTTTAACAGTCCTTGAGATCTTGTTCAGGTACACGATATGTAATCAATGCACTCGAAAGTATAATAGCGACACTCCTACCACGATCCTGAAAGGTCCAGCACAACTCGACAACATTTGCTGGGAGTCGAGGAAGACGAGGGATAATGTTCTTTGTAATGGTTCCTTAGACCTCAACTAAAGCGGGTATCCCAGATTTCCAAACACGGCGAACCACCTCCCCAAGGCTTGTTATGATGCATATAACTGATGTCCTGCGATCTAGAAGAAAAAAGAGCCCATAATCCTTATTATGCAATACATGAGAAAAAAACTATAATAATTATATATGATGGAATAAATGTAATAAGGAAATATGATAAATTAATGCCCTGCTTGGGTGCGCGCATATAATGTGTATATGTGTGAACCCTCAGGTGGGCTAAAGTGAAATTGCACTAATTTTGACGTTATTTTACTAATCTCGTGAAAATAACGTTAAAAGTGGCGGAAGGTTAATTAGGCATCATGTGGTAGCGTTGATAGCCGAAAGACAAGGGTACATGCACCAATCGGCCGGTGTCCCAATGGTTGAGTGTTATGTGCCTTATGTCCAAGGCTTGATGCAAAACTACCATCGAGCTGGGGGTCTCACCGGAAGCAGCCTCTCTATTCCTACGGGGTAGAGGTAAGGCTGTCTACATCTTACCCTCCTCAGACCCTACCATAGCTTTGCTATTGGTGTGATATACTGAGTACGATGATGATGATGATGATGAAATATGATAAATTACCATTAGAAATGCAGAGATGATACTCAGCTTAAAACTATCAAACCTCAGGCTCCTCATCCCTGGGCATTCTTTTAGAGCAAGAAACTCAACTGAGTAAAAGTCATCGTCAAACATCTTTGCAAACTCCAGCTCGTTTAATCTGATCCCGGTCAGCCAGAGGGTGACGATCGGTTCGTAAGATTAATTAAAATGCTGCAGTGTCTGAAACATGCTGAAATGTTGAGGATGTGTACTACCCCTAAGAAGAATCTGATAATTCCAACACGACTTAGGGGAAACTGCAAAAATAGAGTACTTTAATTCCCAAACTACAAAAGAACCTAAAAAATATAGCAAAACTTAACAAAATTCCACTTTAAAGCAGTCTATATATACTTAAACTGGTAACTTAATGAACGTCCAGGGGCGGATTCAGTATTGAGCCAGGGGGAGCGTATGCACCCCCTCAAATTCGTATAATCTTCTATAAACATCTACCATATTATGTTCAAAAACCCCAAGTACCCCATCCTTGTTTTTTAGTGCCCCAAACTCAACTTTTCGAGCCAACTTTTTAAACGCAAGTGTAGTTTTTCTTTCACAAAATACAATTAGGCTTATAGTCAAGGTTTGAAAAGGCGGAAACGAACCTCGAGGCGTTTTCCATCAGACTCCCAAGGCGTAAGCCTCGAGGCGGACCGAGGCGTAAGCCTCAAAACATTATTAAAAAGTATTATATATATATATATATATAATCTATAAAAATAGCACTTTAACATAAAATAAACATTATGAATATTGTAAAACCTTATTTAGTAATAAAACAAACATAATAAAATAGTTTAACCACTAATTGAATACAAAACAAACATCATAAAGTAGTTTTTTTGTTGTCGTGTCTGTGTTGTTGTTGCTTGGTGTTATGAAAAGAGGCACACCAATTCAACCCTAACCATTATACAGTTAAACGATGATGTTTTTTAAGTCCACTAGCAGTAAATGTTGGGCTGACCCACTAATTAAGTTCACTAAGCACTAAATGGGTGAAAAAAATGCCCAGAAGATAATTTTTTTTGGCATATTTCCGTATTTCACAACTTCTAGTGAGGCTTAAGCCTCAATGCCTTGCCTTGAAGCCTCACCACCTCAGACCGCCTCGCAAAGGTCGAGGCGTAGGTTTCAGTAAACCCTAATGAGGCTAAGCCTTTATGCGTTTTTCCACCGAGGCTGCCGAGGCGTAAGCCTCGAGGCGCGCCTCAGAAAGCCTTTTTAAACCATGAATATAGTGATATATTTTTTGTTAGTTTAATCGGATCATTATAAAAACTAGACCAAAATATGATAGTATTCAGAGTATCATTTCTTTTTTATAGTTCTACACTATTTAACTTAAAAAAAGTTATCTGTTCATAAGAGCGCTTTGTGCCGAAACAATTATCAATTATGCAAAGGTTTTTATCAACTATAATATGTATTTTGTTATTGTGTTTTGGGGAATTTTAGTGCTTACATTTTTATACATGGTTTATTTAATGTAATATCATTTGACCTGACCCATTTTGGTTTGACCTTTTTTAGTTTGACTTGACCCGTTCTATGTTGACCGCTTTTTACACCCACTGGCAAAATTTTCTGGATCCGCCACTATGAACGTTCCACTATGTATACATATCCATCAAACCAATTCTACAATATTCCAGTATAATAATTCATTATCTTCGGCTTGATTGATGATTTTGTAACTAAATTATTTTTATACAACAAATTACCTCTTTTTAATTAAATAAGATAAGTTCAACAATATCTGGTATTCATTTGTAGATTTTCTTATGATAATTTCTGCATCAACACATAAAAAGTTTAACAGTTACCTAATTAATGAGATTGTTTACTGAAATCCTATAAACAGTCACCGATGGATCTTCAACACCCACCCTGCATAATACCGATTCTAATCAAAATAAAGCTAAGAAACCGAACAAGATAATAAGAAAACTGAACAAAGGAACGTAAAACCAAACATTACTTACCCATTTTACGATATCAGGAGGCCGATTTTCATGAAACAAGGACAGTAAAGCACCGGCCATCTAGGTTGTCTGACGGCTGCGCAGCCGTATGGGCAATATATGTATAACCTGACAAAAGAAGAGCAACAATATATAGAGTAGATTTGATATCCTAGATACAAAGATTTGATACCTAACCATTTTAATCCCAAAATTTTCATTTCACCCCTTAACTGATATATTTTTCTTTTTTTTTTGTTCCAATGGCCGATTTTATTATAACACACCAGCATCGAACTATCGAAGCATGAACACATTCAAAACAACGTTCAAACCCAATACGCATTTGTTTATTTCTATTAATTCTGTTCGTTGATATGTTAAAGTAGTAATTTTATATTTGTTTCTTTTTTAATGTAACTATCGTTAAAGACACTAGTAATGCGAAAGCGTATTAACTTTATGTTCTCCTACTGATGAACATACAGTTGGAATACACTAAAAATGCAAGGCATGAGAATAACGAGAAATTACCAAAGTAAGAAGCACATATAGTATGTAATATTGAGTTCAGAACCATTTAATATTCTCCGGCCGTGAATACGGCGTTCTTTGGCCTGTTAGCAGTGGATTACTAGAATCATTATCAAACACAACTCATTATCACATAAATGGGTTGCTAAAAGATAATGTGACTTTGTGTAATGTAATCAAACAAGTTCATTAACACACAAAATAACTTCTTATAACAGAGTGTGACTTGGTGTAATCTAATGCATTACCACATTAAGGCCCCATTAAATGTGATTTAGTGAACTTATCATCAACATAGTTTATTGACACATAAATAAGTAATTTGTATACAATGTCGGTTATTCGTGGTTATCCGTTGATGATCATCAGTGAAATTCTTTCTTCAAATTTGAATAGTTTCAATTAGTAATCCATTTTTAATTCTATTTAACTCACCACACCATATGTACAGGTTATTTTCAATAAATGAAAGGCGATCCCCAACATTTCAACTTTCATTCTCACAGCCGCATCAGAACACACACCATACCCTTTTCCTGTCATTCAAGCCCTAACCGCATCACCATCCTGTTTTGTACCACCCCACCATCTTCTCAAACATTACATTCACAAAATCCCCAAATTGAAAACCAAAATCACTTCATGACTATTCAACTGCCCCTTTTCAAAGCCACCCTAATAACTGGACTATGTTGCCAAGATCGAGGGCGAGCTTTCATAAGTCAAAACGAGCCGAGATTGATTCTAGCTGAGCTCGGGTTGGGCTCGTTTACACCCCTAATAAGAGTACACATGTGCTGATTTCAAATCTTATCGCTCTTGTTTTTACCTTAAATATTGATGAAAAGTTTAGCCAATATAAAATCATGTTGTGGATTTCTTTGCACATGACCGCAATATACGATCTCCTTCATTGTAGCCTAAAAAGGTTATCGTAGAAGAGACTTTTGACAGACGAATTGATTGCCAAAGTCAGGATCAAGTTACTTGCACATTAATTGCGTTAAGGTGCACCGCCCAAATCTGAAAATGGATGTACATTTATTGAATATAACAAACGAGAAAAAAAAAAGCAATAACGATGGGTTCAAGATGAGTTGAAAATATATTTACACATCATATAAAATACATCACATTCTTCATTTTTGAAATCCTATGATCATTTAATCTTCTTCATGACCTTGGCCAGCATCTTATCTAAGCAACAGAGTGCAAACACCTTTATGGTCTTTGACAGTCCTTGATTTCTTGATCATCTAAGGCTGTTAAAAAGTTTGCATAACATTATTTTACTTTTGTGCATTACACTCACTGTCCAGTTTCGGAATGAGTCACTTAAGGAGTCACATAAGAAGAAAAACTCAAATGAAACTGCTATTATCTAAAAATGGTACCAAACCTATAAATGCAAATACTCTTGAGGATCCAACCAAGGAAAGTCCAAGGCTTGTGCAGATCCAGAGACCTGATCTGGAAGGCCCAGCACCACTGCACTACACTGCTGGGCCAAGTCCTATGGTTCCTCTCGCGTCATTAGTGGGAAGTCGAGGGAAATCAGAGACCATGTTCTTTCTGAGGGTTCATTGGGCCTGAATTAAAGCTCAAATCCTATAATTTCCAATTACAACCTGAATTAAAGCTCAAAAAAGTTTTACATTTACAGTTTACATATAATTCATCTTTGAGATCCAATAGCTCCTCTTCACTGAGTGTGTTAGCCAAAGCCTACACAATAATATTGAATCTTAGAAAATATTGTTTGGAATTACTTTAATATTTGAGATAAATATTTACCCGTGGATAATAAAAGAAATTTAAAATGGTTGGTAATAAATATTTAGGTTATAAAATATAAAATGATATTTCAAAACAATTATAAACTTACTAACCTCGCCGAATGCTTCGCCAATGCTCCCCATTTTATGGATACTTTCCAAGACGATTCCTATGCCTTTCTGTATCAGTTTCCTGTTTAATTATCAAAGAAATCGTCACATAATTAAAAGATTGACAAAAAATGATTGCAGGATAACAAACTGACCCGTCTTAACCCGTTCATTGTAAAAGTAGCTCACCATGTCCATAAAAGGATGTTCACAGCTTTTAGATCACAATGGATAATAGCAGCCTCCTACATCAGAACTAATCCATATAAAATCTGGTACAAAATATACAAATCATCAAATTGGGCATATATAATAATGTCTCACAAAAAGATATTAAATTTAAAATATATAAAAATGATTGAGCTATGTTGGAAATACCTCATAGCAACGGGCCACGTTGCGAATGGTACAACCTCCTACGCCTTATATAAAGAGAGGAACATCAAACGGCCTAAAGATACCCAAGACAATCTGCATGACCTTTAACAGACAAATTGAAGCGCTCTAGCCAATCACAAGCCAAGGATCCAGTCCCACAACAAAGAATCACAACATCAGTGTGAGAAACTTCCATATCATTGTTAAATATGTTGTCTAAACAGATCCCGAGAGCTATCATTGTCCATACCATCATTCAAAGGCACTTTTAAAGCATAGTATTTGCCTTAATTTGCACCAATGTCTTTGATGTGACCCGTACTTGGATGAATGTACCTCCACCTATGTGATTGACTGTTTTATAATGGGATGATTAGTAACTATGGGTTGAAAGTGCAAACCACGACTCTCAGATATCCAAGATAACTCGTTTTCATTAATTTTCCCAACATACCGCATACATAGATATTTCATCTCAACAAATGTGATCCGTTTTAAATGGGTGTTGATCCAATTCAGGTTTTCGCACCGAGTCATTTTTACAGAGTAAAAGGATTGACATTGAGGAGCAAAATAATTGTGTTTTATTAGAAGAGGAGAGAATTCAATATATATGCACACATCGGTATTATTTTAGAACAGGCGAAATACTAGGTCAAACAAATACCAAAAAGAAATAGATATGAGGGTATATATATATAGATGTAATTTGTAACGGATTATAAAAAAAATATTTCCATATACCGACTTAAAGCAATCAATAATTGCCTTTGAAGTTTAGCTTCGATCTTATTCATAGTTATATACTTAACTACTCAATTGTTTCAAAATTTGTAACTTGGTGAAAATATCATTGTATACAATCAGGAGTGTGAATGTTTATCGATTGTTGATAGACGAAGCGAAAAATTAAAATTAAAAACGTCATTTGCAATAGATCTAACGGTTACTTAAGATGAATAAAGAATTTAATTGATTAACAAATACCTAGCGAGATTGTCTTCTGAAATCCTATGAACAGTCACCGATCGTCCTTCAGTACCCTGCATGATGATACCGATTCTATGTTATAAGTCATAATCATGATAATTTCGAAAGACTGATCATAAAACAATCAGTTTCTAAAACAAGTTAAAAATCAAAATGATGATGAAAAAAAAAATCAAAATCAAAATCCACTAACCGATTTTGCAAGATCAGGAGGCATGCTTTCATCAAAACAACAATGATAAAGCAGATCCGATGGATCTAAGTTGTCTTACAGCTGCGTCCTGGCTGTTGAATTAAAGAGATCTTAGGGTTTTATAATTGTGGAACTCTACAAAGAATTGATAATTTACAATTTTAATCCTATTATTTTACATTCTGACCCTCCCCTTTTGTTTATTTCTACGAATCTATTCTTGGTACGTTTTTATTTTTTTATAACACTAATGTTATGTTCTTTTCTTTTTTTGGGTAACTACTTTAAGAAATACACGGGCAATTGAAGTCATAGAGGATTAAAAATTTATGAAGATCAAAAGTACATGAGTATGTAATTTTCAGTTTATAGCCATGTAACATTCTTTGAATGAATGTGTAAATAAGCTGAAATACATAGGTAAGTCATGCCAACTTTAACTTATTTGGTCATGTAGTATATTAATTATGTCGAAGCTCGGCTAGTAAAGCCTCGGAGGTGAGTAAGAAGCATACATGGCTGACTCGTCGGCTTTGATACCACTAAAATGTACCCTTTGGGTACGTGATAATTTTAAGAGAAAGTAGATGGAAGAAGTGATATTTCGTACTTAATTATAACTTAAAAATATGTTGCATGTTACAAAGCTTTACTGAGAACATAAAGAAAAGGAAATTAAGTTTAACCCCGGGGTTCGGAAAGGAAAACAACTTGAGACGGAGGAGAAGCATATTGGTTTCTTGATTTTTGTCACTAATGGCTCGTGAAGTTGAGTTCAAGTAGATTCCTTATTCAGCGATATTAACTCTCATATAAAGACTTTCAATGCCCAATGTTGGTGGCAATGTTGTAAAAGTAGGTCTACAAGGCCGAGTACTCTCCGATTACTCGCTACAAGGTATGTTGCTGAGATGAGTTTTTTTAACTCCGCATAGATACTAAAAATTGTTCAAAGTGGTCAATCTCAGCCATAATCACATCTAGTCGGTCAACTAGGCCTATTTTAACTTAAAAATATAATATAATTCCTATTTCTATAATATTAAAGAACGAATATAATTTTTTAAATTAATGATTAGTAATTTTTAGAATAATTTAGTATTTAAAAATCTATTTCTCTTATTTATATTGATATTTATCTATTTGGTTATAAATATTAGTAAATTTATGATATCTAACACATATATAATACCCAAAAAATATTTTTTTTTATATTTATCATGTCTGAGTACTCTTCGAGTAATCCCCGAGTACACCCAACTCCCCAATCGGCCGCCTAGAGTCCGCCTAATAACTTTTACAACCTTGGTCGGTGGTGGTTGGTTTGTGAAAAAAACTCTGCGGGAGCTCTTATGTCTGCGTCGCGCAGACATCTTCTACAGAGTGTTTGTTTTCTCATAGACTTGAAACGTCATCACAGGCTCTTCTTGGTGCGGATCTCGTCCAACCTCTTTATAACCTCATAAACCATCATTATCCTTCATATACTCTCAACCCTAGCCACCATCCCTCGCTCCTCCACCGCCTACGTCTCTCCACCAGCGTCGCCTCTCCACAAGCCCTACTCCAACGATCGAAATTCAACACTCGAGGCATAAACCTAGTTTTGTTGCCCGTTGTCCTTGCTCCTCTCTGCCACCTCTTCCGCTTTCACCATTCGTCTCTTCCGAACTTCGACGTTGATTGAAGTGAAATTAACATTCTTCGAATGTCTTATATTACACGGTTAAGATATGAAATTGCTAAGTAGTTAATGCAAAGTATGAAATGAATGATTTAAAAAAGTGTTAATGCAAAGTATGATATGAAATTCTGAACTTTGGCCTTATTAATCCCAACTTAATAAATTCCCTACGTTAATTCCAACTTTCATCCTATTGGCCTTAATCGAAGTTTTTCCTAACGGAGACTAACCCAGTTAGTTTTAGGGCAAAAAATGTCATTTCTCAAAGTTCAGGGAACAAATGAAAACATAATTAAATTTCAAAACCCACCGCCGGCATCACCACCACCGCCAATGACCACCGCCACCATCGTCCCGCCACCATCGTCCCGCCACCGTCGCCGCTTCCACCGCCATCGTCCTGCAGCGCCGCCACCACCACCAATATATATTAATAAATAATAATATAAATTTTCAAACTCTTCATTCATAAACCTATAATATGCATAGTGGTGATAGCAGCGGCGGTGGTGGCGGCAATGGCGGTGACGGTGTGGCGGGACGACGGTCGCGGCGGAGATGGCGGTGGGTTTTGAAGTTTAATTTCCCTTTTCATTTGCCCCCCCCCTGGTGAAATGACTTTTTCCCCTAAAACTAACCGGGTTAGTCTCCGTTAGGAAAATGCTCGATTGAGGCCGATAAGATGAAAGTTGGGATAACCTAGGGAATCTCTAAAGTTGGGATTAATAACGGCCAATAGGCCAAAGTTCGAATTATCCAATATCCCCTCTTTAACCACTAGGCAATCATATTCAACAAATAACAATGTTAACGGCACACAGTTCACCTTGAATTAATAATTTGATGAACTTGATAAATAAATTAATTAACTTAAAATGGGATGTTTTTTTCTCATCCATGTAAAGGGTATATACATGTCATGACCTTTTTTTGGTTGTTTACGGGTAAAGAGTGCTGTGTGCAATTGTGCAAATCATATCGTTTTGTACGTGTTATCACCTTTCAGCAAGTTTAGAGATATATAATACCCAATCATGTTGTGCGTTTCTTTGCATATGACCGCTAACACATGAGAATGGTTATAGTATAAGAGAATGGTTTGAGAAATGGACTGAGGGCCAAAGTCAGGGTAGGTGTTTCATAAATTGATTAAATCTTGAATTAGGTGTACATTATTAAAAAATACACCAAACTATATTTTAATTAAATTCTTTATGTTTATTCTTCTTTCTATGGATTCAAACATGAGGATTTGTTGGCATAAATTGTAGGATGCGTTAGTTATCATAATTTTACTTGTAAACTTGGACAACAGTTCCTAAATTTGGACACATTACTGATTTGGAAATTTCGATGAAATCACATGTTTTGGTTGCAGTACATCTAAAGAATCGTTATGAATATATTTGCGAAGACACCAAATTAACAAAACCAGAACGCATTGAAAGTTGAGTAGTTTCTCTTTACATATTAAAAAAGATTGAGTGACTTCACGTATGAAATAATAAAGAGATTCAGTTCTGAAATAAAAAGTCATGTGCGAAATATGTATTGTAAACACCAGAAAGAGTAATAAAGAGATTCGGTCCCGAAATAAAAAGTCATGTGCGAAATATGTATTGTAAACACAAAAATTGTGTGCATAATCTAATTCTAAAACAAAGATATAATTTGTTTTTTTTGTTAAAAAAAAGGTAGTTACAGTGGAAACTCAAATTGAGAAACTATTACTACTTGCAGACATTAACATAAATTCATTGTTGAAATGGTATGAACAATTAACACTCATTTTTCAACCCCTTGCTAAATCAAGGTCTTAAAAACAGTGCAGTGCCACCTATCAAGGATATAAAGAAAACATGCCTGTCCGAAAACATCATTACACAGCATATAAGATCTATCACATGATTCACACTTGAAATCCTTTCAAGTTCCCTGACTGCATCTTATCTTCACACTTTTCTGGTCAATCTTTAACAGTCCTTGATATCTTGTTCGGGTACACAGTATGTAATCAACGCGCTCAAAAGTATAATGGAGACTCGGCAACAGTCACAACACTGCTGGACGAGCCCTATAGTTCCTCTAAGAAGTTAGGCCTCAATTAAAGCGGGCATCCAAGATTTCCAAACACAACGAACTAACTACCCAACGATCGTTTTGATGCAAATATCTCTCACGCCAGCTCTGATGAACAACAACTAATAAAACCACTTAAAATACCATAACCACATATTATTCATTAAAACCAACAAATCTAGCGAAGTAATTACCATCTGCACCTTTACTCATTCCATTTTCCTTTGCAGAATCTGATGTCCTGCCATCTGGAAGAAAAAAGAGATCATAAATAATTATTATGCAATAAATGAGAAAAAAAATCTAAATATATTTAATGGCCAGACTAAATGTAATAGTGTAATTTGAAAAATTACCATTAGAAACGCGACGAGATGAGTAGTTCAACCTGCTCCTTCCCTGCATCCCAGGTTTCCATCTGGGCTCTGGAGATTTTTATTCAGATCCTGCAAAAATTGAGTAGTTTAATTTCATAAACTACAAAAGAACCGAAAAATATAGTGAAACTAACAAAAATCCACTTTAAAGCAATCGTATACTTAAATTGGTTATGTAATGAACGTCTCACTATGTATACATAACTATCAAACCAATTATCTACAGCATTCCAGTATAATAATTCATTATCTTCAGCATGTTGATGTTTTGTAGTCGTTTATACAACAAATTACCTCTTTTTACATGTTATCATATCAAAATAAAGACAAATACTTCTAACATTAAACTAAAAGTAGAAACTTTACCTCCTTTTTGCGGTCACGATTCCTCGTAATTTTCATGAAATGGATCTGAGTAACATGAATCAAACTTTTATGTTATGATAATTTGATTACACGATATGCAATAAGTATACCTACCGTATGATTATTACCCGTGATCTCTTTGAGATTTTGGATCGTCTTCCGTACATTGTTCGGAATTGAACACCTAGCTCCACCCATCGTTAAATAACAAAACAAAACAACAGTAATCACTTAATCAATTGGTCGGTAATCATTACGAATAAATGATTGATTGCTCAAAAGGCGAAAAACCTAAAATCATATCATAGAGTTCGACAAAACGGTTCCAATGTCCCGGAATCCTTTCTATGACTTGCTACTTTTAGAAGACTATGTATACTAACTCAACACTTTGGTTTAATAATGAAATAACATAAGTTCAACAGCATCTGTTAATATTTTTTATTACTATTCATTTTGTAGGGTTTCTAATGCTAATTTCCGCACTAACACAAAGCTTAAAAGTATACATAAAACTAGTTTATTAATAAAAGGTTTAACAGTTACCTGGTGAGATTGTCTTCTGAAATCCTACGAACAGTCACCGATCGTTCTTCAATACCCTGCATAATGATGCCGATTTTGATCACAACGAAGCTTATAAACCAAACAAGATAATATTAAAATTGCTATTCATTATAATCACAATGAAATACCACTTACCGATTTTGCAATATCTGGAAGCCTGTTTTCATCAAACAAGGACAGTAAAGCAGTGGCCATCTAGGTTGTCTGACGGCTGCGCAGCAGTATAGGAATATAACCTGACAAAAGAATAACAGTGATATATATAGTCATGTAGAGTATGGTTTTATAATCATGTTACGGTACACAAAGATTTGATGCTTCACAATTTTAATCCCATTTTTTTCATTCTACCCCCTCGCTTTACTCATATTTGTTATTTTTTTTGTTTGAACAACTGATTTTATTATAATTACACCAGCATTTCTACTAGCAAGATGCTAGCTAGTAGATATCATGCATGTCAATTTGAACTTAACTTAAGATAAATCATTCATTAATCAGGCTATATATGGCAAAACTTACAAAAATTTCAAAGACGATGATTATCGTAATCTAATTCACTGTCTGTTAGCTGATGAAAATGTCAACCTTCTCACACACCATTTTAAAGACAAAGGTGAATTAGTTATTGTAGGGCTAATATTCTATATTAGTATTAGGATTGTGTATGTATTTAGATTTGCTTTTAGTTGGTGTATTACGTACCTTATTACGTTTATTTTGTATGGACGAAATGTAAAAGTTGGAGAAATAGGGACCCTATAAAAGGGTCACCTAACCCATTTCTCCATTAACTCTTCAAAATTCAAAACCAACTTGGAAATAAAGAGAACTTTTCTCTCACCAAACACCTCAACTTCATATTTCTTTCTTTTTGTTTATACAAAACTAAGATCCGAGTGTTGTTAGTGATTTCCGCTAGCTAAAAACACAGATTGATCTGAGTAAAGTTGCTAAATTCATCCAAAGAGGACCTACAAGTTGTATCAGAGCTTTCGGCTCAACTTTGCGGTTTTCGGATCAAACTTTTCGGGTTTTGATCTTAGTTTTTGGTATATTTGAGGTTGTTTTCGTGTTACCCATTACTTTTAAAGT
Organism: Bidens hawaiensis; assembly: GCF_021521415.1. NCBI lineage: Eukaryota > Viridiplantae > Streptophyta > Magnoliopsida > Asterales > Asteraceae > Bidens > Bidens hawaiensis. Next base: position 142,206 of record NW_027492042.1, on the reverse strand, counting down.
GCTTTACATCCTAAAGATACCCGAAAAACATCAAATCTAAGTTTTTGGTGTTTTTGGTTTCGTGTTCGGGCTCAAATCTAGTTTCAAAACTCAGATCTAGGCCTATATAGGGGTTTCTAGACTAAAGTTCTTTAGACTTTATTGTTAGTTTGGGTATTATCTTCAAAAAAAAATTCTAATCGAGTTTGAATTTGAGTCAAACTAATCGAGTTTCAGTTTGAGTTAAACTAATCAAGTTTCAGTTTGAGTCAATCTAATCAAGTCAAAGTGATCGAATCGAGTCAAAGTGATCAAATCGAGTCAAAGTGAACGAATCGAGTCAAAGTGTTCGAATTGAGTCAAACTGTTCGAGTCAAAGTAATGGAGTCCGACTAGTTGACATTGACTTTGACTTTTGACTTTGACCCTAAAAAATTCTAATCGAATTGATCGTTGACTTTGAATTTTTTACTTTGACCAAAAAAATTCTAATTGAGTCTGACCACTTGACTTTGACCCATTGACTTTGACAAAAAAATTGTCTTGCAATTCTAAGCTTGAAGGAAGTCTAAATATGAGTGAAGGCCAAAAGGACGTGTTAAAAGAAGAATTCAACATGTTTAAACATATTAAGGGAAATCGGTTGCCTCTCTCATCAACAGCTTTGAGTCACTCATTACTAAATTGAAAAATGTCGGTATCACAAATAAGTTGTCTGAGATCAACATGAAGTTGTTGAATTCACTGCCTTACACATGGAAAAGCAGTGTGATTACCATCAAGAGAACAACAAACAAATCCGGATACCATCAAGTTTTGGTGCAAAGAAAATAAGCTGAGACAAGTGATGCGGGTGTGAGTAGTCAAGCAAGTCCTATCATCCCTGAGTATGTAGGTGGAAGTATTCAAGAAAGTCTTATCCTTCCCGAGGTACACACATTTTTGCTCTCAAGCTTGTATTGATAAAGTTATGTACTGTAGAAACCATAATGCTACCATTTTAGATCAAATCTTTGGCATTAAGTGTCAGAATGATGAACTTAAGAAAGCTGAAAAAATCTACGCCACTAGAATTAAAACTCATGGTAATGACATGGCTAAACTGAATGAAAAACTTTTCCAGGCTGAAAAACTAGTTAAACATCATGAAAGACGTGTTACTGAGTTAAATGCTAAAATTGTTTAATTAGAGTTAGATCTAGCCAAAAGGAAAATAACCATTGAGAAATTTGAGTTAGCTTGTGGAAAGCTTAATGGAATAATTGGGGCACAGATGGGGTTAAATATAAAGACAGGAATAGGCTATGATAATGCTGCGCATTTCCACTTTCTTTTTAATGATAACTATACTAGTCTTCCTCACTTTAGTTTTAATTCCCCACCTGAGAATAAAATGTTCTATTGTATTGGTCACGTGCCAAAACTAAATACATTTATTCCTGTTGTTCCCAGAAGCGTTGATCCAATTCTTCCATCAATTAGTCCTAATGGTAGTTCATCTTCTTCAGTAGGTTGTGTGGAAGAAAGTGGGTCAATGGAAAGGCCTGTTGAGGTGAACATATCAAGTTGTTCATTATCAAGTTGTAAGACTGAAGATAATTCAAGTAAAAGCAAAGTGTTTGAAAATGATAATCAAATGAGTACTTCATGTAAATATGTGCCACCAAATAAAAGATCATTTTCTCAAACAACTAATCAATCACAAAATCTTCTGCCATACAATTATTTTGACAACTACTATGGTCATTATCAACAAAATTTTGTTGATTCATATTACACTAATGCTTTTAATGATAGGGGTCACACATCAAATGTGTTTTATGATCATGTTCCTTTCCAAGAATTAACTTTCCCACCGCACCAACCATATTATAGTTCTTATGAGTTCTATAGTGCTCCTAGGAGAAAGTGTTGTTTTGTTTGTGTCATTCTTCTCACCTTGCAAGACATTGCAAATACTGGTTCAAGCAACAACTTGATATTCAAATGCGGCTTAGTCAGTCCCCAAAATATGCTTTTAATAGCCCAGATTCAAGGACTGGTCAAGCTGATAGTGAAGCCAGTGAAGTGGACGTGAGATTCTGTGATAATAAATTAAAACGCAAGAGAAAACCGTTTTGGAAAACTAAAAAGGATAAAATCAAAAATGATCCTAAGATTGAAAAGTCTGAAGATTCACCAAAAACAGTTTTAAAATTTAGAAAACAAAAGTCCAAAATCTTCAAAACCAAGGAACAACTTTGTGCTTGGATTCCTTGTTGGAACCCAATTCGTATCAATCCAATAACAATTAACATATCTCTGATCTGTTTATAATAGATTAATACCTTAACTATAGATCTAGCTCATAATTAACTTTGATTCAGTGTTGTATGTATGTATTATCAGTATGTATATAATAGTAATTGTATAATATTAGGATGAAGATTGAGAGAGAATCTGGACAGAGTTTCGTTAATTAGATCTCCAAACTTAAATTAAACGTAAACAGAGTTCACTATATATAGAAGATAGGTATGGTTCGCTAACATCCACTAGCGAACCAGACGTCACTTCGTTACATACATTAATAAGACGAAACACCCCCTGATTCGTTAACATCCCCTAACGAATCAGGACGGAATAAGCTTAAGTCTTAGTTCGCTAACATCCCCTAGCGAACTAGACCTTACATATAACGAACTAGACAATAATTAAACTAATTATTACATTAAATAAAAACAAACACCTTAACGACAATTACAAACACTCAAGACGCAAAACTGTGCACTAACAGACACCCTCTCGTCTTGAGCTCTTTGTCTTTAAATTATTTGAAGTGCTTGGAATGCCGGTCTCTGCAACTATGAATTCCATTTTCATGACAAACACGCACAACGCGTTGGAATTGCATAGCCAGGTCGTAGTCTTCATGGCGCTCGAACAAAATTTGTTTCCTGTGGAGCACGTCATTGTCTGTCTCTGATAAATTAACCAACCACATCGGGTCGATTATCTTGATAAGCTCGGTCTTCAGTCCTTTACCAAGGACAATGACGGCCTCGCCAGTACGATTGTCATAGTACCAGCGGTTGAACGAGAGATGCATCTGTTGGGGCATCGTCTTCACAGGAACCCGCTTCATCGTCTTTGGCGGCTTTACCTTAAGGACAAGTTTCCTCCAGCCAGTCCTTGGATCAATTTCATCAATGCGTTTGCATCTCGGGACCTGGGGCTTGAAGAAATTGAAGCCATGATTGACCTCGAATAGTAAGTGTTGATGAAACCACTCAGCTGTCCGGTAACCCCCACGATTGATAAATAGACGTCTCGCGAGGGTACGAACATCCCAACGCGGTAAAGTAAGTACATCCTTCATCGTTTCGTAGTACTGGATCCCCTTCTCTCACTTAATTATACCTACTTTAAGCTCAGGATCATAGAGCCATGAGACAATATCGCCATGTACCTTGGAAACAGTTTTGAAGGAGGTCATTTGGTTTTCTTTAACCCATGCAGCAGCCGTGTCTTTCCGTTCTTTATCAACATATCGATACGTACTGATAATTTTACCCACTTTCTGGCGTTTGAACCACCTTGCAATATCATCATCAGTTATAACTTCAAGTGAATGAACTGTCCGCTTACACTTCAATACTTTTTCCAATTCGTCTTCTGCCGCTTTAACCGTCTGTTCATCAAATATTGGAGCACCTTGATCAACATTAGTGTGTTGAAACAAGTCCGGATACTCCTCAGCAGTTACATCTTCCATCTCAACATCCTCATCTTCATAAATAAAATCCGTATTCTTCTGAATAGACGGATCATCCGATATACCTTCCTCATTTTAACACCTCGACATCAGGCTCAGTCTCTAAAGCAGTCAACTGATCGTCATTCAACCCAAGCAGTATGGAAATCTGCTCCCGTGTCAGAGACCTATCGACAAACTCACCAACCTCTAACTCATCACTGTTCACCACACTTCTAACCACCCCCGAACCATCTAAAAATATCACAGTGTTGACTGCAATCATCTCAATTGGCTTAGCAGCAGTTGGATCTTGATATATATTAATCTGTTTGCCCGAGTCTTCACCACCACTAGTACTAGCACCGAAAGATGTGTCGTGCGATTGTTTAGGCTCACCTCCTGCACCATACTCATCAGGATCTTGATCATCATATTTGAGTTTCTTTAGGGCATCTTATTTGCAACTTAATTGTAAGATCAACTCTTCTTGTTCTTTCATTTTCAACCCCTGAGACTCAACAATCGCTCGTAGCGCTTTAGTCTCCTTCTGACAAAATGAGATATAACTCATCATCCGTCGTTGATTCTCCATAAGACGTTCTTGATTCTGACGGTCGGCTGCCATTTGATTTTCATAAAGGTGGAGAATATTCAATAGCATCTCAGTCTGATGGTTTGGTGGCAAGTTGTATAGTGATGGATGAACAGGTTGGATTTTTCCCTGAGGCCGAGTGATTCTAATGAAAGAGACATCACTGGGAGGAGGAGGAGGAGGAGGAGGAGGAGGAGGCCTCATAGATGGTGTTGAAGGGACAGTAGATAGTGTAGCAGGAGGCCTTGGTATTTCAGATAACGCCATTTGTGAAATTAAACCAAGCCTTTCATGGACACCAGTGTCGTCGTCAATGTAAGCATCAGAGTGCTAGTAGTAGGCGGCACTACCGAGCGTTGAGGCGTTGATTGACGATGTGGCGGAACACCAATAATTACCCCAGCCCCTACTGAAACACGTCTTTTCTTCGATGGTTCTTCAGTTGCCACCGCTTTCCCTTTCCTCTTACGTTCCTGTTGAGCTGCAATGGTGGCAGCTAATGCAGCATTTACTGCCTCTTGTTACTCTTGAAAGGCAGCATCACCAGCTCCACCATCACCATCATTACCATCATCGTTCCCACCTTCTCCCCCTTCACGCTCAGAATCTGAGTCATCGTGAATCCAGCGTTCATTAGGAGGACATACATAATTAGGGTTAAGAATATGACCAATCATCTGTTTATCCTGAGGCTTTTCTTTACGATACACTTTCATTCGATGTACCGTCGATGTACCGTGTCGGCCTTCATGTGTTCCAAAGGAATCACATCATCCCTTATAGCTTGATTAACTACCAAGTTTGGAATCAAATCTCAAATTATCAATTGTAGAAATCGGGGATACATTAGAAACCTCTTCGACTGAGTTGTCTGTTGAACTTGTTCTTTCAAATGATCAAAAACCAGCTCAGAATAGTTAAATGGATTGTTGAGTATAAGAGCCACAAAAGCCGATTGTATAATGCTTCTACATTCGTCAAATCAACCCCGACGACCACTCATACAATGAATTAAAACATGAAGAAGATACTTGTATGGTGGACATAAACCATTCTTGTTCAACATAGATTTATCAATATCACCCCCATAATGTAGACGAGAAAACAAACTCTTGATCAGTCGCTTGTCTAATTCACTTGGGTTGTCGTCATTATCACCAAAACGAAGCACACACCGAATTACTTCAACATCAATTGTAATAGGAGTTTGATTAATCGTTGCTCGAATATGATTTTCCACCTCCACAAACTCAGCAGTAGCCCAAAAATGCCTGATAATACAGATACACTTTAGGTCGAGCAGTAATGGCATAATGTATCACTGGCCGTCTTAGAAAAGCCAACATATCTCCAAATGTAGCAATATCAGCAACATCTGAGTCAACATAAGCACATATGTTGCGCTTTTTGTCAGAAGGTAATAAAACAACAGCTTCTTGTTGTACTTGAGGTGGTTGCCCTTGTGGTGGTTGATCTTGTTGCCCTTGATCGGCAACCAGTGGATCTTGATTTACTTGATCAGCCATTTTAACTGTATAAATATGAACGAATATAAGGAATGTGAAGACGTAATATGCATTTAGCACCAATATATATCTAGTTATTTATAAATGGTGTATTCAATTTATTTACGCGTTTAGATGGTTGAAATACTTTATTTAAGTTAAATGTTAATTTTAAATTTAAATAAATAATTAAAAAGGAATGTCATTCGTTTAGATATCACTCTGATTCGTTACCATCCAGTAACGAATCAAACGATTCGCTATCAGGTAAATAAGTTAACGAAAGAGACACAGCAAATCAACTATACAAGTTTAACGAACCGAAGTCTAGTTCGTTACAGATTTGGCGAATCCAAATTTGATTCGTTAAGAAACTGATTCGCTGAGCTCGTTCGTGTATTTCCTTAACGAATTGGACATAAAGCAGTTCCAATTCGCTAAAGATAACGAATGGTCAATAAATTAGACTTAATCTTTGAACCGTATAGTCAAAGTCAAAATTAAGATGAACACCGATAGTCAACAACACGAATCAAGCTTCAATTAGTCCATAACTATCGTCGGATAATCAAAACATTAAGCGTATTGAACTCGGTAACACAATATTAAGCTCATGGTTTTGAGATTGAGACTCAAAACCCAGAAAGACTTAGGTTAACCAGAGTAAACAAGAACCCCGAAACCATGTAAACACAATCAACCCGGCAAACTAGAATCAATCTTCGATTAAAGTCTACCAAGGGTATCGGAATCGCATTCCGATCACATTGAATCATAAATAACCTACACTAACCCAATATATCTTAAATAAATCAAGGTTTATGAACTCAGAAAACCCTTAGACCACAAAAGTCCATAATTAGTCAATTAATACACAGTCATTTTTGACGAAAATCACATCGCTGTGATCGTCTATACCTTAGAAACATAATTATATCCTTGAAATGTCGAAATTTAGAAGTCGAATTTCAGAGAAAAAATTTTGAAAAATATTACTTTAGGGAGAAGGAAGAAGACGAACAGTGAAGGACTGTTCGTGTTTCTTGTCTTATCAAGGTTTATGAACTCAGAAAACCCTTAGACCACAAATTATGGTCCACTTTATCACAATAGTTAACTTTCTCAAAAGTAATCTTCCCATTTGACACATCACCTTCTTGTGTAATCATACCCCCAGAATTCCCAACAAACGCCACATAACCCCCTTGAATATTTCTCACGTTTGATAAAAGGTTGAGATTTCCAGTAATATGACGAGAACATCCACTGTCCATGATCCAGTTTTCACCAGAAATGGTCTTGGATGAACCCTACACACAAAAGAAAATGATTAGTTCAAAAAGGCATCCCAGGCCTCGGTCTTGGGCACCTTTTGTTTTTCTTGAGAAAAATTAACTTTAGTTGCATTTAATTGTTGTTCAGCAACTTGAGAATAAGTTACAGGTTTCTTAGACTTTCGTCTTAGATACGCAGCTTGAACCACATTTGAATTAACATTTTTGCATAATGGTTCAGTAGGAATAAACTTAGGTTTAACGGAACCATGAGTTTCATTCACATGAACAACTTTTCGACGATGTATGTTCGAAAACATAATATGAGTATCATCAGCATACGACACAGGTCGTTTCAGAATCTCCTTTACCAAAGGAACTGGTTTGGAATGACCCTTGATAAAAGGATGAAGATTCTGATAGCTCTTCTGACTACAATTCCTCACTACATGACCCTGCTGACCCCAAAGAAAACAGCTTCGCATGTCTAGACGATGATGTTGAGAGGTAGTTGGGACGAATGACTCAGAAGTTTGATGATGACTCACATTTTTGGTCATGCTCTTAGCAAACTCATCAGATAATTCAGATTTCTTTTTCAAGTAAAAATCTAAATTAGAACAGTTCGAAAAACTTTTCAATGTATCTGTCCCAGTTGACTTCACAAAATTAATTTTCTTAGCTTGTTTTAAAACCTGCTTTGCTTTAGTCAATGGGTCAGATGGATGGAACTGATGTTTTCGCTTGAGCATATTGACTTTCAAGTTCACGAACCTTAGAACTTTCATTGTGAAACACACTCTCAATCAGTTCAGGTTTAATGATATTTATTGGAATGTCTTTCTAAGTGAACATTGTTTCCATCCCCTTTAACTTAAACACACGAGCAGATGATGGCTTAGATGCATTAGGATTTATGAAACGCAACAAATCCTCATCAGAGATTTTGGGTTTTTCTGATTTCTTAGCCTTCACAGGTTAGACAAAAACATCTTGTTTCATCTTAGTTGTGTGCGAACCATACACAACCTCCTCAAATTCATGAGGTTCACACAGTATGTGATTAGAACTTGGAATGTTCTTGTTCTTGTGTATAATTTCTGGTTCAAACACATCCTCAATGATAACTTTGTCAATATTTTCAACAAAAACTTTGTTGCTTTGAACGTGAGGTTTCTGAGTTGAAGATTGGTATTTAAGACCTTTGTTAGAAATAGGTTTTAATTTTTCTGAAATCACAGGCTCTTAAAGAATAACATCTTCCTCAGTTGGAGCAAAAGGATTAATTTTATAATCATTGTTAAATGGTGGTGGAATTTCAACAAAACCTATACCTTTCTTTGAGTCCTTTTGTTTTCCAGAAACTTCGATAATTTCATTCAACAGAAAAGATGAATTTCGAAATTTACCCAATTTGTTCTTTAACTCAAGAACCTCATTCTCAAGCTCGGTTATCTTTGATCGATGTTTCAAAATTTCTTGAAACTTTTGATCATTAATTGTCATTTTCACAGATAACTCAGCCTTAAGATCATGATTACTTATAGTCAAAGCCTCAATTTTCTCTCTTGAATTTATTTGAGAAGTCAAGGATTGCCTATAAGTATCTTTTAGTGAAGCAAGTTCTCTCACTAAATTGTCATTGTGATTCTTTAAAGATTCTAACTTAAGTTTGTTAGATTCACAATCAGCACAATTTACTTTAACAGATGATGTAGCAGAGATAGAATGACTAACCTCATTGATTTTAGCCATACATGCAAAGACTGTTGTAGGCTTGTCACAAGAATCATCAGAATCCGATCCAGAGTCATTATCAGAAGATATCTCACTTCCATGGAAATCTTGAGTCAACCCGAACAAAGCCAAATTAGCTTGATTATCGTTGCACAATAGTCGTTGTGACCAATCATCTCCATTTGCTAACATTGCTTGTGACCCAGAACATGATGGTTTCTTCTCAGCATCATTACCTCGTGGTGTTGAAGAGTTTGAATTTTGACCACGAGAACCAGTATACTCCTTTTTCGATTTGTCACACTCTTTTGCAAAATGTCCGAATTATTGACAATTATAACATTTCACCTTCAACTTGTCAAATCCCAACTTCTTGTTCAGGGCAGGAAGATCTTTTCCAGTTCTTTGCATGAATCTTTTCACCTTACGAACAATCATTGCCATCTTCCACTTTAAATCCATGATTTCTAAGTCATCTGGATCAATCTGATCATAGTCTTCATCAGTCAAATCATTAGTGGCAATTTTGCTACTAACCAGATTCTCATAAGACGACATGAAAGCTGATAAGAAAGCAAAATTTTGTTCAGCTTCTTTTATATTGACATTCGGAGGTGATGAGTATTGATTTGTCGAAGACGAACTTCCTGAACCAGAAGAAACATTTGGTGATCCAGAGTTACCAGCAGTATAAAAACATGCTCTAGGATCACTATAAATAGTTGTTTCATTCTCCTTTGCATTATGTGTCAGAAAAGCAGTGATTGGTGAAATTGTTGAACTTAGAGGCATGCTACCACCATAGAAAGCAGGATCTTGACTTTCCTTTGATGATTTTTGACACTTGAGATCATACTCACGAGCTTCAATCTTTTGTAAAAATTCACTAGCAGTCAAGTCTTCATTGAAATAACTGTTTTCTTTTAATACCATTAGAAAAGTAGAGTACGAACTTGGTAATGCACTCTTAATAGTATCAATCTTGTCAATCTCGGAAATTTCCATCTTCATTTTATCCATTTCTGCAATCAAATGATTGAATCTCGTAGTCATCTCTTCAACTGTTTCACCTTTGAGTAAATTAAAGTTTCTGAATTGAAACTTAAGCATTACCGTTTTGCTTTCAGCTGTATTTCCCATACTTCTCATTCGGATATGTTGTAATAAAGAAGCACAGATTTTTATACTACCCACCTAGTGAAAGATATTCTCAGGTAAAGCCATGGTTAGAGTAGAGTAGGCTTTTGTCTCTATCTCTAGTGCCTTCTTCTCTTCTTTTGAGTATTGAGATATAGCTTTAGGTCTTAATCCGATAATCTCATCCCCAATCATAGGAACAGTATAAACTTCATCTAAACAATATGAACAATCAGGATGAACTGATACTAGATGAGCACGAAACCTAGGTTCCCATTTGGCAAAGTCACTGAACTTCATCAATCTTAGACATTTTGAATGTGAACCTATCTCGGTATCAAGTTGCAACATTTGTTGCATCAACATGTTTTGAGAAGCTAATGCATACATACCGACCATTTTTGACAAGTTTCAAAAATTCAAGGGTGTAACGAATTAATTAACGAATAAGGTTAACGAATAGTGAATGTAACGAACTGTAAACAGTTGTAGCGAACTGTGAACAGTAAATTTAACAAATCAAATCTTAACGAAGTAAAAATTGATCAGACAACGAATCACAATTGAGTTTAACGAATCAATCTAACGAAACAGAAAGTCAAACGAACGAATTGACTAACGAATTAGCTAATGAATTGATAAGAGAGGCTTAACGAATTAAAAAAATATTCAGTAACGAATTGCTAAGAGAGACTTAGCGAAATAGATAGCGAACCAGCTACAGTTGATTAGCGAATCAACTATAACGAATTAGGTTGTTACAACCGTTTGTAACAAACTCTGACACCTTATGCCACGTGGCAAAGGTTGTTATAACACAAATCCCAAGGTAGACGTGTGTCACACGAATCTGTTAACTCAAATCACGAATTAGATAACACGAATCAAATATTGATGCGAACTGGATAACGAATTACTAGAAGTTTATAACGAATCGACTAACTTAGATAACGAATCACAGTGAACAAGATAACGAATCAACATAAAGATGATAACGAATCATGTTCATCTTCAAATCTTCAAAGAAGATTACCAGAATTTCTGGAAATGAAGAACACGAAACCCAGAAACCCAGAATACTCAAATTCGTAATCCTACCTCACTTCTTAACCAAAACGCACAAATAATATACCAAACGATTCGTAAAACGATCGTGAATCCAAAACACCTAAACTCGTAACCAATTAACCTCGATTACCAGTTCAATTATACCAAAACACACACCCTGTTTCGGTTAACACCGAAATCAATATCGAATCAATCCAAAACCAAACCAAACTTCAATTCCAATTCACAATACATTTCCTATACGTTAACCAACTCAAATCCAGTCTAAACCTACCATAATTTAATTAATTCAACTCAAATTGATCCAAAATTCATCTAAACAGAACACTAACAATAGAGTAAACGTCCAATACTCTAAATAACCACCAAATCAAGTGTAATTGAGCCCCGAAAGCTCTGATACCACTTGTTGGAACCCGATTCGTATCAATCCAATAACAATGAACAAATCTCTGATCTGTTTATAATAGATTAATACCTTAACTATAGATCTAGCTCATAATTAACTTTGATTTAGTGTTGTATGTATGTATTATCAGTATGTATATAATAGTAATTGTATAATATTAGGATGAAGATTGAGAGAGAATCTGGACAGAGTTTCGTTAATTAGATCTCCAAACTTAAATTAAACGTGAACATAGTTCACTATATATAGAAGATAGGTCTGGTTCGCTAACATCCCCTAGCGAACCAGACGCCACTTCGTTACATACATTAATAAGATGAAACAACCCTTGATTCGTTAACATCCCCTAACAAATAAGGAGGGAATAAGCTTAAGTCTTAGTTCGCTAACATCCCCTAGCGAACTAGACCTTACATATAACAAACTAGACAATAATTAAACTAATTATTACATTAAATAAAAACGTTAACAACAATTACAAAGACTCAAGATGCTAAACTGTGCACTAACACTAAGGACTGTTCTTCAAGCGATGAGTCGCCAAAAAAATAAATGGTTTTCAGGATATAAAATCAAGTTTGGTAGATTTACGATTGACCTTCCCGAGACAACTAATTATCGGGAACCCATGTCCATTTAAACGCTTGGTGCATGTAGGGTCAATCAAGGAAGACTATCAAGGGTATTCGGTACTTAGATAGTGGTTGCACCCGACATATGATGAGAGACGAACCCTTGCTATTGATGCTAAAGTGCTAAACCATTCTATGGCGGATTTGAGTCTTTCATAAGTGACATGGGATGACAAACTTCAAGGAAGGGAAATGGTACTTTGTGCTTCAACTACACTAAACTTGCTCAAATGGATCAACCACAACTTGTCGAGCATTTCTCAAGTGATGGATCCAGCATCAGCTACTGGTTTCGATTTGAATCTCTTCAACTTTGTTATATGATGTGATGATGCATGTTTAGGATAGTCCATCTGACAACAGCTTTGTTGACCTTTTCGCTTAAGCCATCGATCAATTTTCAATAAAACAAATCTATCTTTTTGTATATAAAATTGTAAATATTTTTTAAATATGTCACAATTTTAGAGGAAAAAAATGAGTTAAGTATAACTCATCAAAAAGATTTTCAGTTTCTTTGAGAAAAACTATAATGAGTCCTTTGACTCGCCAAAAATATTTTAATTTTTTTGAGTTTATATATTATTAAGAAAATCATAAAAGCTTTGAAAAGATATTCTCTCGTTTATAGGGAGCTCCTACTTAGAGGGAGTCAGATAATATAAAATTCTAAGCTTTTGAGAAATTGACCTGATGATATAGTTTAATATATACATGTTATTATATAGATATTCCCTACGTTTTCAAGTATTTTGAGCCAGTTTTTATTGAATATATTTCTATTTGGCTCATAATTGAATTTTAAAGTTTAAATTTTTAAACGAGATAAATTAAAGTATTTATGCTAAACTTGAGATCACAATGACTTCAAAGTAATAATTGGTGGAATAAATGGTCACATATTTTATGGAGTTTTATGTTAACATGCTTATTAAAAGCACGTTAACCATGCTCCAATTACTTATGAGTTTTATTTCTTTATAAAGTGCAGGGGTGCTCGTTGAAATATTTCAAATGGGTTGATGATTGATGGGCTCACAATAAAGAAAGAAAAAAACCCTATCAGAATATAAGTTTGGTTGTTGGCGGCAAAACTTCCAGATTATTATAACCTGCTACGAGGGGGTTTTTTGTGCTAGGATGGATTTTTTATGTAGAGGCAGTCGAACCAGAAATAAATCAACGAAGAATATTATTATTATTTTTGGTGGGCTAATCTACTGTGCGCACAAAAGTCAACAGAGAGTATAATTTTTGGTTTTGGTCCGCTGAAGTCAACGTGAAGACATATTTTTGGTTTGCAGCTACTGTTGAAAACGGACGCAAGTTGTTTTGGGTGTGTTATTCGTTGATAGACAAAGTAAGGCATATATTTTTTTTATTACTCTTTTAATGAATCATAACTTATATTTTGTTTTTGTTTCGTGTATTATTTTTATGAGTAGCTAAACTTTTATAATGCGTAGGTTTTGGTTGAGCACTAGTTTATATTAATGGTTTGAAGAACTATTATTTGACTTTGGTTGATTTAGTATTATGGTAAAGTTTTTAATTGGTTTGTTCATGGTATTGTTGAGTAATTAAATCTAGTTTATTACTTTAATATTTATTCCACTTGTGTTTAATAGTTTTTGGTGATTGTTAGACGCATGATTAGGTTGTCTACTTTATGTTTTCAACTTGTTTGCAGTTTATGGTTGAAACAACCGTAGGAGTAATTATTAAAAGTTTATTAGATTTTTATTGTTCTTTCACTAGAGAGACCGGGTGGTAATTTAGTATTGTGTCATCTTTGTCTTTTGCGGGTTTGGGTAATAATTGCACGTGAGTGAGTTATCCTAGGTCCCTAAGATTATTGTGATACAAGTTGTGTTCAAGTTAATTAAAAATACCCTCTTTATATTAATATATATTGTATTCGAAGAGACCGGGAGGTGATTTGGGTTTTGGGGTACCATAATATTATTAGGCAAGGTGAGACCGGTAGGTGATCCAAACCTTTAACAATTGAGCTTCACATGTCAATAGAGTTCTAGGGTGTCGTTGGTGAGGCCGGGAGGCGATCTAGCGTATTTTAGTGGTCTTTAATGTCATATTTTTAAGATATTGTTTTTCAACCAAGTCAAGTTCTTTAACTATTAATTTAACTAGTATGATTCCATTACCTAGGTAATCGTTTCTCATATTTTTTTAAAACCCAATTTTTATAAAGTTTTATTTTTAGTTAATTATTAAATAGTTAAGTATTATTAGTTTTATTAATATAAAAAAAATCTAAGAATCAAAAGAAAGTCTAGGTTAGTAATCATTTAAGTTTAATAATTAGAGTTTATCCATAGTGTCCAAGGTTCGATATTTGTTCTTACTTGCTAGCTACATTGCGTCCGGTACACTTGCCGATTATGTGTGGTTTTTTAGGTGAATTCGGTAAAACTTGGTTTTTAAATTTTATATACGTTTTTCACACATCACCTGACCTTTGGAAAATGATAAGAAATTATCCGTAATGATCATAGCACATAAAAAGAGTATATCAAAAGCCAATAAGATCATTGTTTGATGTGTAAATAGGCTTGACAAATGAGTAAGTGTTAAAGTGATATAAACTTAAATTCCTGCATATGCTAGTGGTTACACTCTTATGAAGCGGTTACCGACTCCAATATAAGTCATATTGATGAAGGCAAAACTGTTATTAGTCAGTCATACACGAGTCCGTTAGTGATTGATCAACATAAAAGTTGTTCTTGCTTTGAATAATAAATATTAAAAATCAATATGTTAAAGCAGACTAACTGCAAAGTGCTTAAAAGAATTTAAATTCAACACAAAAACGTTGATAAATTATCAAACAAAAAGGGGTATATTAGAACCACGTAACGTGGGGCAAACAAATAAGTCCTAAACACTTTATATGAAGGCTTGTAAGTCCGGATGGCATGTAAGTCCATGGTTCAACCTTTAAAATGTTTGAAAGAAAATTTGCAAAAAGTTTAAATAAGCTCAAAATGTTTTGATCAATCATTAGGGGTCGGAGTCAATTCGGGGTGATACTGATGAACACAAACTATGCCCTAGGTATGATGGAGTCTGTAACATGTCAGATTAACAGGGGACCACATAAGTACCGTGCTTAATACATACCTTAACATA
Source organism: Bidens hawaiensis (assembly GCF_021521415.1). Taxonomy (NCBI): domain Eukaryota; kingdom Viridiplantae; phylum Streptophyta; class Magnoliopsida; order Asterales; family Asteraceae; genus Bidens; species Bidens hawaiensis. The sequence goes on along the minus strand of NW_027492042.1, from coordinate 126,984 downwards.
TCACGTTGACATCAAAATACTTGTTAAGTTTAAAGTGGACAAAATATATCTACAATAGACTTTGGGTTCTTGGCATAATAATATCCAAATAGAAGTGTGATCTAGGACGTTATCGATCAATGTGATTCCATGTTGTGATATTTCTCGCAAAAATACTAAAGTAATTAGAAAATCTTGTAAATGTTATGGTTATATAATATTAATTTCACCTTTACTCCTATCTTTTTTCATTTTTCTTGTTTTATTTTATGTTTCAACTTCAAAATACTGTATATATTTTCGTAATTTTAAAACATATGAAAATGCCAAAGAGATTTTAAGTTTTTATGTGTCCATACATGTTTTATTAAATCTTTGTTTTATTCAAAATCATGTGTTTTGTTGTCAAGGTCATTCATGCAAAGTTCGTTGGAAACCTGGGACTTAAAAAGATCATTTACAAGTTGAGAAACTGAAATTGGTATTTTATGAAAGTCAAGATAAAATAAAATTTCATAGTTATTCTGCAACTACTTCAAAACAAGGGCGTGCTTTGAAAAAGAATATTCTTCTTTGACCCTCAAGAGGGTTTATGAACGAATCTTATTCGCTCTAAGTTTTGTGCAGTTATACATGGATAGGCAGATCAAGATCAAAGTGTTAGGGCTGCAGAGACTGAAGTTGGAGATGCTGAAGAGCTTAAAAGAAAATGAGAACGTGAAAGTTGGCGGTTGAACCCAAAAATGAACTGATCGTGTCTGAAGATCAATCAAAGGACAAAGAAAAGAAACAAGTTGGCACAAGAAAGTCAACAAAGGAAAATTAGATATCGAGCCTCCCGCATATGATGTTTCTAAAATTTGTTGTTATCGATCCTTCCCATAAAATAAGATTAAAGTTCAAGACTTCAAGATCAGAAAATAAAGAATTGTCAAAGATCCAATCTCGTTCAAGCTCTTGGATCAAGACAAGTACTAGATTTGAAGAAATAAAGACGAAGCAAGGAAGTTGATGAAGGTTCCTAGACATACTCAATCCTAGAGGGAGATTGTAGGGCTAATAATATTCTATATTAGTATTAGGATTGTGTATGTATTTAGATTTGCTTTTAGTCAGTGTATTACATTCCTCAGTACGTTTATTTTGTATGGACGAAATGTAAAAGTTGAAGAAATGAGACCTATAAAAGGGTCATCTAACCCATTTCTCCACTAACTCTTCATAATTCAAAACCCACTTGGAAATAAAGAGAACTTTTCTCTCACCAAACACCTCCAACTTCATCCTTATTTCTTTTTGTTTATACAAAACTAAGATCCGAGTGTTGTTAGTGATTTCCGCTAGCTAACAACACAGATTGATCCGAGTAAAGTTTTTACATCCATCCAAAGAGGACCTACAGTTATCAAAAGGAAGATTGATGGTGAAATGTTTTGTCATCCACACCGGTCATTCTTTTTGAAACAATCCTTAACGGGTCAGTTTCTCTTCATGATCTCATGAAAAAAGTGGAACTAATTTGTGACGGATGTGTAAGACCAATCATAAGTGTGCCCTTTTATAAGTGTTCTGAACATGATTGTGATTTTGTTCTTCATGAGTGGTACACTAGGCTACCCTCTAAAATACAAGACCACCCCAACCACTCAGAGCATACACTTGTTTTCATGCCAAAGGCCCCTACAAACTCCTTAGGTTTGTTTTTCTGCAATGCTTGTTGGTTACGTTGCAATGGTTTTGCATATGGATGCTTGCAATGTATATATTATGTGAATAAACCCACCCTAACCATCTTCTATCAAGATTTGAAGCTTCATCAGTATATAAGGATTGTAAGACATGTAGGCAGAGTATATATAGAATGGGGTATTATTGTCCCACTTGCGATTTCTATCTACATTTGAAATGTGCTTTGTTATTACCTAGAATGATAAGGCACAAGTTCGATATACATCCATTGACTCTGAGATAATATCCCACCGAGAACCATAGTAGCGAATACTTTTGTGAGATTTGTGAGGATGAGTTTGACCTGACAGTGTGGTTCTATCATTGCAGCACGTGTGCCTACTATATGCACATTGCTTGTCCATCCCCCCCCCCCCCCCCTAAAGCATAAGTTTTAGCGGTCTACATCTTCCATTAGTCCTGTATTTTATTATTTAAATGTCAAGTTTGGAAGAAGATCTAAGTTAAGAGGTCACCCCCACCTTGTCACTTATGTACATGGTATATACGGATGATGGCCAATGCATTCATTGTGATAGTGATTTGCAATATGGTATGATCTTTAAGTGCTTCCAATGTAAGTTTGCACTTCATTATAGGTGTGGGTTAGAGCGTATTCAAGATACACCATATACAAGTATCTGACTTTTGTTGATTTTAATGCATCAATTACTTTTTAATCGTAATCCTAAGTGTTAATAACGTCGGATCTAAATATAATTCAATTTATATTTCTTCTATTGCTTAAATACTTTATCTATGTTACATTGATGTAAAAAAGAGAACCAAATTTGAGAATCCAAAGTACGTGTAACTTACGCTTATTGTTAAAAGAAATAAAACAAAAATAGAACTATCTTATTTAACTTTGGGTTTTGTTCTTCTTGTTCACGATGTTTACTGTTTAAATCAATGGGATTTTGCACCTAGGAAGAAGAAACCAAAAAGTGATAAGAAATATGCTAAAATAATAGAGTACCACTTGGGTACAAATCAAGAGTATAAGGATAGTACAGGCATGAATGAATTACGTGAACGTTCTGGTTCCCGTCTCAAGTCTATCTCTATAATTCCCATCCACCTTGGTTACTTCTTGGTTTCTTATTTAAATCATTATTGAACGATATCTTTGTAGTATGTCTTCAACTGTGCATGCTTTTGATAGCTTAATTTCAAAGATGGCGTGAAAGATATATTTTAGGCAGCCTAGTGTTGGGCTAATATTCTATATTAGTATTAGGATTGTGTATGTAGTTATATTTGAATACGTTTATTTTGTAAGACAAAATGTAAAAGTTGGATAAATTGGGACCATATAAAATGGCCACCTAACCCATTTCTCCAACAACTCTTCATAACTCAAAACTCACTTGGAAATAAAGAGAATTTCTCTCTCACCAAACACCTCCACCACCTACCTAACTTTCTATCATTCTTTCTTTTTCTTACAAAACTAAGATCTGAGATCCGAGTGTTGTGAGTGATTTCCGCTAGCTAATAACACGAATTGATCCAAGAAAAGTTGTTAGATCCATCCCAAAGAGGACCTACAAGTGGTATCAAAGCTTTCGGCTCAACTTTTGTGCCAAGTTTGGAAGAATTCAGCTAAGAGATCACCCGCATCCTGTAACCTCTGTACAAGGTATTAAGGATGACGGCCAATGCATTAACTGCCATGTAAATTTGCATTGTAATACGATTTTTAAGTGCTTCTGGTGCAATTTTGCACTTCATGATCGGTGTGGGTTAAAGTGTGTTCAATTGTAACATCCCAATTTTTAATAACCCTAAGAATTATTAATGTAACATCCCAGGAAATCACATAATTAATTTAGGCTAAAAAAATTAACTTTAAAAGTTAAAGGACCCAAAAATATTTTTAGGATATGGTAAATAATAAGATGTGTATATTATAAAGTTGGAAGCATCCTATAATAAGGAAATGGGAAAAATGAATCCATCCCACATTGAAAGGAGGAAGAAAATGGAAGTCTTCCACATGGGTATGAACAGTAAATATAAATCCATCCCACATGGAAAGTAAGAAAACTTTGGAAACTCTTTATAAGGAAATGAGTTTCCATGGTAATATTTTTATATGTCAAACATGCACCTAGTGGTCCCTAGCAGAGGGTGCGAAACACCCGACGCGCATGCGCATGGCACGGCCTCGAGTGATGGGTACGGGCTCGGGCAATGAGCACAATTCAAGGGACTAAAATGAAAATTCTTGATTTCAAGACCTATCGCAATACGCGTAATGGCACAATCGACTCTTTAGTCAAAGGTGATAATGGTATATTTAGACTTGGAAATAAGATCTGGGTACCAATAATCGGAGAGCTGCATGAAAGGATAATGACTGAAGCTCATAAATCGAAATACATGATGCACCCTGGTAGTGATAAGATGTACCAAAATCTTAAACCTAACTAATGGTGGAATGGAATGAAAAAAGACATTGCTCTGCATGTAGCTAAATGTATAACTTGTTTACAAGTAAAAGCCGATCATCAAAGCCTTCTGGTTTACTTCAACAACCCGAACTTCCTATTTGGAAATGGGAAATGATAACCATGGATTTTATAACAAAACTTCCAAAGACTACTCGTCAACATAATTCAATATAGGTTATCATAGATAGGTTAACCAAATCTGCTCATTTTCTACCTATTAACGATTCTTATTCCATGGATATAGATTGGCACTAATATGTGTAAACAAGATCGTATCATTACATGGTGTGCCATTATCTATCATATCTGATAGAGATAATAGATTTACATCTCATTTCAGGTATAGTTTTCAACAAGCGTTAGGAACTCGATTGAACCTTAGCACTGCTTATCATCCTCAAACTGATGGGTAGAGTGAAAAACAATCCAAATTTTTGAGGATATGCTACGAGCTTGTGTAATCGACTTAGGAAGAAGTCAGGACGATCATCTTCCTCTAATGGAATTCTCGTATAACAATAGATATCACACAAGTATTCAAGAGCACCGTTTGAAGCTTTGTATGGAATAAAATGTAGAACGCCGGTATGTTGGTCTGAAACTGGAGATCACCAAATGTCTAGACCTGAAATAGTCCAAGAAACCACGGAAAAGTGTTGCAAATCCGTGAGCGACTTAAGACGGCAAGAGATCGACAAAAGAGTTATGTTGATGTTCTTCGTAAGCCGTTAGATCTCAAGTAGGCGATAAAGTGTTATTAAAAGTATCACATTGGAAATGTGTTGTACGATTCGGCAAGAAAGGAATACTAGGTCCTTGTTTTGTTGGACCATTTGAAGTGTTAGAACGAATTGGCACCGTAGCTTATAGCTTACATTTTCCAAAAGAAATGAAGGGAATACACGATGTGTTTCATGTTTCTAACTTACGAAAATGTCTAGCTGACGAAACTTTAGCTATGCCTTTAAGAGACGTCGAAAATAATGAAAAACTATAATTTGTATAACAACCTCAACAAATTGAAGATTTTATAATTAAGAAACTTAAAAGGCGAAAACTGAAGTTAGTCAAAATAAGATGGAATTCCTGAAGAGGACCAGAATTTACTTGGGAATTAGAATACGAGATGAGAAGGAAATATCCGCACCTATTTTAACGAATCTCGAGGATGAGATGCATTTCAAGGTGGGGAGGATGTAACATCCCGAGAAATCCATAATTAATTTGGGCTAAAAATATCAACTTTAAAAGTTAAAGGACCTAAAAATATTTTTAAGATATGGTATATAATAAGATGTATATAATATAAAGTTGGAAGCATCCCATAATAAGGAAATGGGAAAAATGAATCCATCCAACATGGAAAGGAGGAAGAAAATGAAAGTCTTCCACACGGGTATAAATAGAAAAGATAAATCAATCCCACATGGAAAGTAAGAGAAATTTGGAAGCTCTTCATAAGGAAATGAGTTTCCATGGTAATATTCTTATATGTCAAACACGCACCCAGTGGTCCTAGCAGAGGGTGCGAAGCACCCGACGCGCATGCGCCTGGGCACGGGCTCGGGCGATGGGCGCAATGTGGTGCTTTGATGGCGCACTTCTCACGCTCTCATCGCTTGATAGCCGCCTTAGTATTTTTGGAAAATGGAAACAAGACTAAGACATGACAAGTTACCAAATTCAAGGGACTAAAATGAAAATTCTTGATTTCAAGACCCATCACGATACACGATGGATCAGAAGGCAACACGTCGCGTTACGCGATGGGTATCTCACATCACCCCATAAAAGGCGGCGTCGCGCTATGCGACCACCTAACCTTTTTGGGTCATCGCGACACGTATCACCACATGGCAGCTCTACTAGGTGACGAATCAGAGCTAGTGGGCGGTGTCGTGATACGTGATGGCCAACCCAAGTTCCCATCACATTACGCGATGGATTAAAATAATCAGAGGTAGTGAGAAGATCCATCGCGCTACGCGATGGATCCCCTTTAAACCCATCGCGATACGTGATGGGTCAGAATTTCAGCCCTAAAAATAGGGAGGTCGGGCTCTGCTTTGTGCATCCCAAATCAACTTTTCTCTCACTTTACCTCGATATACGTGCCTCAATCCTGACTCTTCGACATGTTAGTTTCTCGAATTATGTGCAAGGAGTTGAAGCTCTATTCGTTTGGTTCTCGAATACCCGCTGACAAGTAGAAGTGCTGCCCGTATCAAGCCGAGACATTTCTCATAAGTTAGCCATACAAGATAGGGTTCTGCCAGATTATTTTATTATTATGGTTTAGACCCTAGTCGGGGATATAGTCTATACCTTGATCAACTAATAAGTGAAATATAGTTTTCATAAGACGAGGGTATAAATAAAATATAATTTCTTTATAATTATAAAAGTTTCATAAGGTTTCTCAAGAAAGAATAAACTAATAAGTGAAATACATGTTTCTTCATGAAGAAGAAACGTAGTGTATAAATGATGAAACCTCTTGGACTAAGGTCCAAGTATTTTACAAAAAGAAATTATTATCAAGGTAATGATTATGCAAATGGACTAAAGGTCTAAACCTAGATCGCTTCGTACTATAGGTCCGAGGTAACGTTCAACCATAAATCAATGAACTGCACTGATCATAACAAATGTGAATACGTCTAAACTCTTTACAATCAACTCTTTAATCAGGTCTTGTAATGATTACATTGGATTATGTATCCCTAAAACGTTATAAACAAAGGTAATTACTAGCACTCAAGCTATCGTATACATTTGTCTGGATCCTTACATATGTGGGTAGACGGTGGGCACACCGCACCACACCTGATTATGCCTCCGCCACGTTGGGCCGGACCTACGATGTTTGAGTGGGGATAATCTTGTGTATATAGGTAGTTGCTACGTTCTCAAACGCTACGGTGCTCGTTGAGCGGTTTTGAGTTGAGCTGGAGTTTATAATAGTTATTCAGACTTTCAGAACTTGATTATTTCCAAAGCTAAGTTGGGCTGAGGCCTACGATGTTTCAAGGGATAATTAAGCATTAAAATATTTTGTGTCAACGTGTTCACCAGCATGTGTTGCTGACGTATTTTATAAGCTGTTTTATAGGTAATCAATAATAGGTGTTTGGAGATGATGGATAGCCATTAGACAATCTGATGGCTCAGATGAATCTTTTGATATTAAAATAATGTAAATTATGGTTTTCATATTCAAACACTTTTGTAACAATCATCGGGTGTTTAATCCCCGACTCTTTGGAATATGTAAATGTTTAAATCAAGACTTCCACTTTACAACCTTAAACTCTGATATATTTACAAAACAGGTAAAAACTATTGGTCACATGCCTCGGCTCTAACTCGGGGTGTGACAATTAAATATCGAGTTAATATGTCAAATATTAACGAGTTGACAATTAATAATCGAATATCAGTGTTGACCAACCAAGGGTGATATATAATAAATAAATGTTATTTACAATAATAAGTCTATATACGTTGTTGACTCTTTTAAAGTACAAGGTTGCGTGTTTGATTCACGTCGGGTTCAAACCCCTAATACGATCTGTTGTTTTTTCTTCGATCCTCCGGTTAAGCAAGTTTTTATATATTTTTTTATATAACAAAATCTCGGAAACTTATGGTTCCTTTTTTTTATTTTTCCAGTTAAAGTGTTTCTATAATTCATTAAGAAGTTGAGTTAACATTGATACATAAGACAAACGTGCATTGGTGAAGTATGCTTATGGCCCGGGTGACCGTGCCCCTGTTTTCATCCAAAAATTGAGCCCGACCCATGTGCTTTCGTCCAAGCTTTAAAATTGCAAGCGAACAACCAGCTGCGCCGTTTTCTGGTTATGTTGAGCAAATAATCGAATTAATTGTAACCAAGTTAAATGAATCGGATAGTTAATCGATGGTTCGGTTAATTCATTATTGATTAACTGAATTTTGCGGGGTTTATTCGGTCTTTGACAAATAAAAGAGCTTTGGGGGCGGTTGAACTTATGAAACGCCTGTCGGAACTTAGGGACCCAAAAGTGAGCTCCTTTTGTTGCGTCGTGCATGGGGTTGCTAAGTTAGTGTTTGGGCTCCGGACCTGTCAACCTGAACATGTCAAAGAGGCTGTGGCCATATTTGATGCGGGCCTGCGGGGGGCAATTGAAGATATTGTTGTGTGTAGAGGACCTCATTTTGGGGACCTCCAGTGGAGGTTGGTTTCATTCCCTATGTGTTGAGGAGGCTTAGGAATTTTCTCGGCTGAAGATGTCTCCGCGTATGCCTTTGTGGCTTCCAGGGCTAATCGTGGAAATTGCAGGACCACATCTTGCGAAGCGCTGGTGTTATGGGGGTAGATGGTGACTACTCCCTTGCACTTAGTAATATTGAAACAACTCTCCCGGACCTTGATCTAGGCGGTTTTACTGATAAGGAGACTGCCCCCAAGAAACCTCAACAAACATTGGCAAGTGCTCTTTATGGTAAACACGTACATGATTTGGAGGAGCGATTCGATATGACTCCGAGACAAAAGGCAGTTTTTAATTGTCTCAAGGGGGCTCATGCCCAATATTTTTTGACTATTATGCCCATTGAAGGTCTTGGGCAACGGATGTCGGCAGTTGAATACAGAGTCATCCTTAAATACCGGCTCATGATTCCTATTTTCCCCTCCAGATGAATCATGCCCCATTTGTAAAAATGCATGTTTTCCCTCCACTGTAAGGAATTGCCAGGGTTCAAGTATCGTCACGACTGGGTTAGAGATGTCTTATGAGATGTGCTTAGGCGTGCCGGGATCTCAGCCAAAAAAGAGGCACCTGTTAACTCTCTGACTGATCCGAGAGAGGGAAGATCTACACTGCATCCTGCGGACGTTCTTGTGTTTGGCTGGGCAGGGGCTAAGCATGCGTGTGTCGACCTCACTGGGGTGTCCCCATTGGTGGGGCTGAGAGACAGTGGCTTCGTTCCGAGACAGGCGGTTTTGAGGGCGGAATCTAGGAAGGTTGCTAAGCATGAGGCGGCGTGTTTGGAGAATCAGCACGTGTTCATTCCATTTGCCTTCGACACATTTGGATCCCTAGCTCCCGAGGCGGTTCGCTTTTTAGAGCGGGTGCAGAAGGTGGTCCACAGTGACTCGCAGAGCCCGAGGAACCAAGGATTGATGTTTAGTAGAACAGGCTTTGCGATCCAAAAGGGGATAGCGGCGCAGCTTGTTGCTCGCTTACCATTATCCAGATGTAGTTTGGGTTGTGTTAAATGTTAATAAAAACTTGTTATTGTAAAGCCATAATATTATAAATCAGCGAATTTCTCTTTAAAGAAAAAAGTTATGGCTTTAGCGTATGGCATTATTATTAACCGAACCGAGTGTCTATATGTCTACATATTGGATTCTTCCTGATTAGTCTTCTTTATTTTATTTCTTTAACCGAATTAACCAAACCATAACTACATTAACCGAACCGAATAATTAATCAATGTTTCATTTAAGTCATAACTAAACCGAAAATTATGGTTTGGGTTATGGCTTTAGTGTATGGCATATCTTTTAACTGAACCGCTTAATGCTTATAGATATGTGTGTGCATGTATACATTGGATTCTCACCTATAAGTGTGTTCCTTTTTTCTCTATTTCTGTTGGAGTTATCATTGAGAAATCTGACTCATTCTTTCATGATTTTTAAAGTCATCTTCAATGTAATTATTATTATACATTTCTCAGTATTTAGGTTATGTAGAGAATAAAGTGATTAGGAACACTTGATGTACTTAATTAACCTGAACAACTGCATTCACATAACAGAATAACAACCACTGCCATTATATGCTTAAAACATCAATGTTAAAATTTATTTGAATTTTATAATTTTGAAGTTTAAATTTACTGTTTAACCGCCCCTGTTTTAGTTTAGCAGGACCTGACACCCATACAGAAAGACCCAAAAATTCTAACGATTGGTGATGAAAACTCTTAAACACCGAGAAAAGAGACCTCACTTGGAAAAAATCATGGTCCACCACTAGCTGAACTCGAGCTTTGTATAATTTGAAAACAACATTAAAGGAATTTTGGCGTTTTATACATTATTCTTAATAATTTCAATATATATTTTGAACTTTTTGCATGAGCCTTCCTTATAGTTCACAAAAGTGAGTTATTGCTTTCCATTCAATTACTCCAAGAATCCCTTTGAACCCAAATTCCTTTCGTGTAATCAACAATATTCTTAATCATCACTATTTATGAAGTAAATGAGAAGCATCAGGATCCGTGGCACAATGGTAGCGCGTCTGACCAGATCAGAAGGTTGCATGTTTGATTCACGTCGAATTCAAATCCCTGAATATTGATCCGGTGTATTGTATATTTCTTGAATTTTGAACTGGTAACAGGTCATCAAGTAGACTATTTTTACCCGGTTATATACAGTGGCGAAGGTTGGACATACACGTCGAGGGGGGCGAACTCAATATTTATAAAAAATTTCATAAACTAGAGAGGGGTGGGCTCAAAATTTCGGTCGGAAACGGGCAAATTTACACTATGTATAAAAATTTTCGGCCGAAAAGGATAAATTTACACTACCGAGCGAAAAAACGGAGGGGCCGGGCTCAAAATTTCGGTCGAAAACGGGTAAATTTACACTATGTATACAAATTTTCGGCTGAAAAAGATAAGTTTACACCAACAAGCGAAAAGCGGAGGGACCAGACTCAAAATTTCGGTCTGAAACGAGTAGTTTACAATATGTATAAAAATTTCGACTGTAAAAGAATAAATTTACACTATCAAGCAAAGAAAGCGGAGGGGGTCGGGGCACCCTGCCCCAACTAACATACGCCCCTGATATAATACATATTTTTTTTAAAACTACTTACCAAATGGTCAATGTGGTGTTTAGGTTATGTTGAGCAAATAACTTAGTTTACTAAATCGTAACCAAATTAACTGAATCCAATAATTGATCAATGGTTCGGTTTAGTCACAAGTCACAACTACTTTAACGGTTCGGTTATGTATTTACCACTTAGTATATGACATTACGATTAACCGAACTGCTTAATGATATATGTGAGTGTGTATATATATGTATCCATTGGATTCTTCCTCTTTTACTTTTTTTTTTTTGTAATTGCTCAAATGCTCAATGTGTTTTTTTAGGTTATTTTCAGCAAATATTCGAATTGGCCGAACCGTTTCCAAATAAACTGAATCGAATAGTTATTCGATGATTTGGTTAAGTCATAATTGATAAACTAAATATTGTGGTTAAGTTATGTCTTTAGTGTATATCCTAATGGTTAACTAAACGGAGTGTGTGTATTTGTAAACACTGGATTCTTCCTAACTAGGCTTCTTTATTTCTTTAACCGAATTAAGCAAATCGTAACTACATTAATTAAACCAAATAGTTAACTGTTGGTTCAGTCAAGTCATAACTGATTAACCCAAAATTATGGTTCGGTTGTGGCTTTAGTGTATGGCATAACGATTAACTTAACCGCTTAATGCTTACAGATAGATATATGTGTGTGTGACTGTGTATGTAGACATTGGATTTTTCATAGTAAGTATTCTTTTCTTTTTCTTTTTCTTCTAACTCATTTCTTTATGCTTTTTTTAAGTAATCTATAACGTAATTATTATACATTTCTTGGTTTTTAGGCTATGTAGAATAGAGTGATTGGGAACACTTAATGTAATTCATTAACCTGAACAGGTGCCTCCGCATCATAGGAAAACAACCACTGCCATTTGGATAATTATAGTAGATCCAAGAAAGCGAGACAACTTAATTAAGCTTTTTAAGAATTATCATATGTTTGAAACATCAATGTTGAAATTGTCAGACTAAAAAGTTTTACTTGACAATGCCAACACTATGCTTCATAATCAAAGGGAGTTAATACCCAATTGTTTATTAGAGGTGTCAACTCTCTTTGATGATAAAGTTACTTGAGTAATCAAAGTTTTTTTAAATTTATTAAAAGAATTGAATTTCAAGTTACTTGAGTTAATCGATTCAGTTATTTGAACTTTATAAATTTAAAGTTTAATTTAACAATTTAACCGCCCATGTTTTATGTTAGCCAGACCGCACACGAACTGACCCAGACGGCGACCGATTAAAAAATTCTAACGTTTGATGGTGAAAAGTCTTAACACCAAGAAAATGGACCCCGATGGAAAAAGAATCTTAGGTCCGCCTCTAGCTGAGCTTGATCTTTGTGTAATTTGAAAACAATGGAATTCGGGCGTTTTATACATTATTCTTACTAATTTCAATAATATTTTTTGAACTTATAGTCATTTGCATGAGCTTTCCTTATTGTTCACAAAAGTGAGTCATTATCTTTAGTATTTTTAATAATATCTGAACTTTTAGTCATTTGAGTGAGCCTCCTTGTTATTCACAAAAGTGAGTTGTTGCTTTCCGTTCAATTACTCCAAGAATTTCTTTTGAGCCCAAATTCTTCTTGTGTAATCAACAATATTCTTAATCACCACTATTTATTCATTCATTCCACTCTCGTCTTTATTCGCTAAACATCGATCGATCTATCAGACTCTTCTTTATTTAATTTTTTGAAGATTCCTTCCGCAATAATAGTGTGCAGGTGTGTCTCTTGATTTTTGAGTTGTATTCATTTAGATGATTACTGTTTAGACAATGGAGTTAATTTAAATTAAAAATGAAAGATTCATATATGAAGGGAAAGAAGAATGCTCACCAAGTGTTTAAGAAAAAGCTGAAATGTGGAGTATAAACTGTTACACCATTTTTCCAAAGAAGCAAATAGGTGAATATGAAATAAAAGTACTAATTAGAAAAAACGTTTTCATTATTTTTAACTTTTTTAGTTCCAGCACAGGGGTGTTCATATTTTTTTTTTTTTTTTAGAGTTGTATTCATTTAGATGATTACTGTTTAGACAATGGAGTTAATTTAATTAAAAATGAAAGATTCATATATGAAGGGAAAGAAGAATGCTTACCAAGTGTTTGAGAAAAAGCTAAAATGTGGAGTATATATTGTTACACCATTTTTCCAAAGAAGCAAATATATAGTTAGGTGAATATGAAATAAAAGGACTAATTAGAAAAAACGTTTTCATTATAACTTTTTTAGTTCCAACACATGGGTGTTTATTATTCGGTTCAGATTTGAAAAATTCAACATTCAACTTGATTCGAATTCGAGTCATATTCAAGCTCAACAATCGAATGCGAATTCATGATTTTCAGTTCGATTCGAAATTCGAATTCCAAGTATACTCACATTTTTTTATTTTTTCTATATGCATATATATTTTTTTATATACATATACATACACAAACATATGATGCATAAAGCTAGTAACAATAGACAGCCATTTAGTTCCATATTCGATTTTATTAGTAGTGTCTTATGCTTTCATATTTAAATTGTAAGTATAAATATATTTTATATATTTATTTATATGGCCATCATTATCATTTATTTAATAATAGATCAAAATAATTAATTATATCTTATTATATATTAGCTTGGCAATTATTGATGGGCCATATTACTCTTAATAGCTAATAAAGGGTTTTCCCGTTGGGTGTATATAGAGAGAGAATGAATTAACATCATAACCTAATCTCACACACGTAAGAAAATCATGTGTCTCCTCTCTCTTCTAAGCCGGGTTCCCGTCAAGAACCCTAACCATCCTTAACTATACATCCTAAAGGGTAATCGATCAAGATGACAAGCATGTCGACTACATCATACCCTGCTGCGGATACTACTCTTCCTGCTGTAACAAGTTCATAGGTTTAATATTTATCATGTTTTATATTGCTTACATGAAGAACTGATAAACATAAATCTTACACAATAAACAACCATTTAATTCAACAAGCACGAAATTATTTTATTTATTAGCACTGTCTAATGCTTCCATATTTGAAATTGAAGTCGTTTTGAAAATAAAAGTAAAATAATTTATTATTTTAGGTGCATTTGAATTAAATTTGAATTCGATCCTAATTCGAGTTCAAATATGACTCGAACTTCGAATATGAATAGAGTACGAATACAAATAAAAAATCAAAATCTTCGAATAATTCGCTTCGATAAATTCAAAATTTTGATATTCGATTCAATGTCCCTATAATTTAGCATGATTTAGACATAGCAAGCATCCTGCTTTTGGGAAATATATTGTGTTTCTTTTTACATGATTAACATCCTAAATTTTAGAATATATGACTACAAGTAGGACATGCCCAGTGTAAAGTAATATGATGTCTTTTGGTTAAGCTAAAACGTCAGATAATTTGTGAGAGAAGTTTATTTTCTGCATTATTGGTATTACTTATATTCCTTTCCTATCTTCATTGGCCAAAGCGTCAATCCTTTTTATAGGAAGTTAATCATAATGAGTCATTGTGGGAACAATAAAGAGTTAAGAGATATGTTTAATTTATTAGTACACTTGTCGATTTAATAGCGACACAACTTGTAGCCCGTTTGCCTTTTGAGTCAATGTAAACACTACCTTTTAATGAAATACCTCTATTATATAGTTTACAGATTTTCTAAGAAATTTTTTTGAAAAAGTTGTATGTTTATCTAGTTGTTTGAATGATAGAAGTTAGAAGGTTGAGTTATAATATCTTTAGAAAATTATTTAATATAAATATAAATAGATAAGTTAGGGGTCATTGTAAGTGTCAATAATTATAATAGATCTTGGTTGAGATCAAATTGTTCTTAGGCCCGATTAACATATGGTTTCTTTTTTTTTTAATAAAAAACTTATTATTATAGGAGGATATTTGTGGATATATGAGTTTTGTAACACATTTATGTTTTATATAATGTAGCTTCAATGGAACACATTGATCATTTTAGTCACAGACATATGCTACACCTTGTGAAGTTGCAACCTGACCACGACAATAAAAGCTCTGACGAAGAAGAAGATGATGGAGATGAAGATGAATACACGGATAAAGATGTTATTGTGATGGAAGAGGGCAATTTTGGCCTATGCAAGATGTGTGAGGAAGAGATCTATTCATTTCATGTAAGTTACTACACCTGTAACGATTGTGACTACTCTCTACACAAATTCTGTGCAGAACTGCCTGAAACCCAACAAAACCACCCGTTTCATCCCGACCACAGCCTTAGATTGGACAAGAAATACGTATGGAGGTGTCATATTTGTAGACTTAAGAAGCAAAACTCGGCCTATTGTTACTATTGTTACATCTGCAAATTCAGGATAGACATAGTCTGTGCAACCATGTCTGTACAGAAGATGGACCACCCAAGTCACCCTCACCAACTACAGCGTTATTTCGGTCACATGATGTCTTATTGTAATTCTTGTGGTGATGAACATAGCGGGACCTTCTACCATTGTACCACATGTTCTTGGTTCAGGATCCATTTGAGTTACGCTTTGCTTCCGGCCAAGCTACTTATCCAACAGTCTACAAATAAGAATTTCGGACATTCTCATTTACTTACCCTTTCCTATTCCTTTCCTTATAACGACTTAAAGGTTAGGTATTTTCCCCGTTGCAGAGTTTGTCTGAAAGGTTTTGATTTCCACGAACCGGAAGATAAATCTTACTTATGGCATTACAGATGCGATAAATGTCGATACTACGTCCATGTTGATTGTGCGATATCAATGAAAGATGCATTTATGTCTTCTATCTTGATGCCCGCAGGTTTTTATTTATATTTATTCTTTACTTTCTAATAGTATATATTGTTCTTGTCAATTTAAACTTAACTTACGACACATCTTTCGTTAATCAGGTTATGGCAAAACTTACAAAAATTTCAAAGACGAGGATCATCCTAATCTAATTCACTGCCCGTTTGCTGATGAAAATGTCAACCTTCTCACACACCATTTTCTCAAAAAAGGTGAATCAGTTATAAAAAGGTTTTGTCATCCACACCCGCTGGTTCTTTTTGACACAATCCTTAATGGGTCAGTTTCCCTTCATGATCCCATGAAAAAAGTGGAACTACTTTGTGACGGATGTGTGAGACCAATCACCACTATGCCCTTTTATAAATGTTCCCAACATGATTGTGATTTTGTTCTACATGAGTGGTGCACTATGCTACCCTCTCAAATACAAGACCACCCCCACCATCCAGAGCACACGCTTGTTTTCGTGCCAAAGACCCCTACAAACTCCTTAGGTTTGTTTGATTGTGGCATGTGTGAGTTACCTTGCAATGGTTTTTCATATGGATGCATGCAATGTGAATATTATGTGGATATCAATTGTGGCTTCATACCTGATGTAATCACACATGAAGCCCACCCTAACCATCTCCTATTAAGAATCGAAGCTTCATCACTATATAAGAGTCTGTATTGTAAGGCATGCACACAGCCTATGTATGAAATGGGGTTTTATTGTCCCACTTGCGATTTCTATCTGCATTCGAAATGTGCTTTGTTATTACCTAGAATAATAAGGCACAAGTACGATAAACATCCATTGACTCTGATGTACTATCCTGCTAAGAACCATAAAAGCGAATACTTTTGTGAGATTTGTGAGGATGAGTTTGACCCGGCAGCGTGGTTCTATCATTGCAACACGTGTGCCTACTCCATGCACACTGCTTGTGCCCCCCTAAAGCTTCGGTGTGAGCAGTCTACATTTTACAAGTATCTGAATTCTATCTTTGAGTTTTTAAATGTCAAGTTTGGAAGAAGAACTAAGCTAAGAGATCACCCGCATCCTGTAACCTTTGTACAAGGCATTAAGGATGATGGCCAATGCATTGAGTGTGATAGAGATTTGCAGTATGAAATGATCTTTAAGTGTTTCCAGTGCAAGTTTGCACTTCATTATTGGTGTGGGTTATCATATGTTCAAGAAACACTGTATATGACTTCTCATGTCAGATTATAATTGCAAATCTATGTCATATTTTGTTTTATTATTATTCACATGAGCTGATTTTAACGTATAACTTACTCTTTAATCATAATCTTAACGGTCAATAGCGCCCAACATAAATATAGTTCAATTTATTTTTCTTATATTGCTTAAATACTTTAACTATGTTACATTGATGTAAAAAAGAGAGCCAAATTTGACAATCCAAAGTACGTGTAACTGCTACACGCGCATTATTAAAAGAAATAAAACAGAAATACAAGTATCCTATTTAACTTTGGATAATTTGTTCTTTTTCATGGATGTTTATTGTTTAGATCGATGGAATTTTGCACCCAGGAAGAAGAAACCAAAAAGTAGGGTTTGGTGATTAAATAACAAAAGTAATAAGAAATATGCTAAAAAGATAGAGCACCACTTGGGCATGGTTGGGAAAATCCCACCTAGACGCCGATTAATTGTTAGTCGGTACTACACTGACTAGTCGCAGATTAATCACTATCTGGTCAAACTCGGTGGGTTTATATATGTGTATTTGAAAAGTTTAATATAAATTCCAATTTGAATAATCTCTAATCTCTATCAATATTCCTGACTAATCGTAGCCCCTACCATACCGCCTGACTAGCGTATAACGAGTTCTACAACACTAGTTTTAGGTAATCAATAGTATTTTGGTAAATGTTTTATTTCTCATAATAATATTTCGGACAGAATTATAGAAATTGTCATTTATGTTTGTACCAAATCACTCGTTGTCCTTTATCTTCAAAATTAATATATTTTATCATTTATGTTTAAAAATCCTACAGCCTTTGTCCTTTAACCATAACACAGTTAATTTTTCTCTTTAAATCTGACCATAGGCTTTACAAATGAGGGCAAATAAATCAATTTACCCATAAAAACAAAAAATATATATATCATATCCCATCTCACTTTCATCTTCACCCACCATCCAAAAGTACCGCCTGCCACCACCACTCTCCTCAACGCCACCACCCTCTGTCAGTTTTTAATCTTTCTCTCGCTCTCTCTAGGGCATATCTTCACCACCATACCAGCACATGTCGCCACCCCACCAAACCAGCACCACCACCAACCTTCCACCCCCAAATCTAAAACCCTAATTTCAGACTACATAAAACCCAATACTAATTTTTAAAGCTAAATACAAACAAAATAATTAGCAAAAAAAAATGGATTCATATATGAACATACCTTAAAAACCTCTAATTTTGGTTATAGAGTGTTAAATTAACCTAAAAAATGGGAAACCTAACTCAGTGCTCTGTGTTTGCGCTATGTTTCTCTGTCTATGGCCACATACCACCACCAATCTACACACCAAGACTCCCGACGGATGGAAATCTAAACCTAAGTCATCAAAGAGCACCATCTGTGACCAGAATCACGACCACAAGTCCGACCACCTCTGAATCGTCGAGTCTACAATTGATGTTGTGTTCAGCAGGAAATAGGAAATTGGCATGCGGGTGACATTGGGAGGTTGAAGGGGAGTGTCGACGTCGTGGTTCTGCCGGAAATTGAGAGGCGGTTTCTCTTTCTAGAAATTTGAATTCAAGAGAGGGGCTATGGTTTGTGAGGGTATAAGTAAGAGATAAATATTTTTCTAAAGGTTTTTGATGGTTATAATCGATTAGGATGTTAAGCCTGAAATTAGAGCTTTGATTTGTGGATGGTTATAATCGATAATTTTGCTAATAATCATTTTAATTTAACGTTTCTCTCTCTCTCTCTTGCATATTACCTAATATATCACCTCTGCTGATCGCATATTACTTTTTTTCGGTAAGTTATTTTTTATACTCTAATGGTCATGTCTTTTATTATTCATTATATCCATTGGAAATTCATTTTCTTTGCCGGTTTTGTTTGTATTGATTTTAATTATTATATTGTTTTCATATAATCTATTTAGGTTCTATATCAAAAGCCAATACGTTATCGCATACAGTGAGTGTTTTATTTAGCTTGTGATTTCAATTGTTATTGAATTTATTATGTTAATTATTTCGGTTATATTCATTGGAAGTTCAATTATTACGATTATTGTTAATTATTCTGGTTACATCCATTGGTGTTTTCCGGTTATTGGTAATTATTCCAGTTATACACTATGACATCAATGGTAGATTTGTTCACATTATTCAAATCTATCAGAATTGGTAATTCCTTTATTATGTGATATCAGTTGTTATCGGTTTTGTTGGTAATTATTCCAGTTACTAACCAAAATATAATTTCTGATTTTACCAATCATTTGTTCCGGTTACTAATCAATTATTATTTGTTGATATCAATTTCAACCTATGACCCCAATTTGGTTGAATAAGGAGTATTTGTTGCAAAAATGACTTTGATGGAGTGTTGATGTTATTTTACGATTGTTATTATATTTATGTAATCTACGCAATTCATGTAATTTAATTGATTTAGACATCATCAGTCTTCTATTGTTGTTGGTCAAATCCATTTAATATATTACTAGGATTTTGATTCTTTGTCAAATACGATTTAATATATTTCTATAATTTTTTTATTGGTCAAATTTTATTTAATATATTTCCATGATTTTAATTACATAAAATTTCACTTATTTCTACATTTATTTTCATTATTGGTTGTAAGGCCCCGTTACCGGTGCCTCACATTTATACGTTGGATTTACTCATAAACACAGTTCTAAATATCAGAGTTAATTAAAACTTTGCGTGGAATATAAAACTTTCAATAACATAATTTATTTCTGTAATTGTGCACGGCTAACTGTTAAATATATATATATATATATATATATATATATTTGTTAATTAACCGTATAATTAATTAAGTCTGTATTCTATTTAACCAACGTATTCTTCTAGGTTGGGCTTGTTTGTTAGTTCATGATGATGGACTAGTTTGCTTTAGATAGGATATGGGCTTAGCACTTGTGGACTTAGTTAAGTCAGGCTTAACTGTCCATTAAGGCATCTGGGCCCAACTGGGTTCAGACCCAAACCAAACAGACAACTGTGTGGCCGAGAACTCAACAGAGAACCCATGTTTGACCGAGAACTCCTTGTTTGACCAAGAACTCTGGTTTGACCGAGACTTCAGTGGTTGCACGTGACCAAGAACTCAACAGAGAGCATCAGGACCGAGAACTCTTAATATAGAACCAAGGTCTGATTCTTTCGACCTGTTTGTCCATCTTTTCATTTCTATCTTATATCAAAAGGGTATTTCATTAATTATACATCTATTAAGGTATTCTTTTTAACCCTTAATGTTTCATTAACCACGTTCGGCCAAATCATGACCCGTGTAACCATAAAGCTTGGACCTTTATGGTTTAAAACGTTCTAAGACTAGATCTAGGGTTTATTTAATGAACCGTCCATAACCATAAGTTCGTTAAGTCCATTTTAATCCTCAAGTTTGCAACTTTATGGTATAGCTATACTCAATTTACTATCCTAATAAGTTTCATGCAAAACCGACTTCGTTTACCCGTCCTTTTCACAAACCGAACACTACTTGTTTTATCCGAAACGAACAACTAACCCGATTATTATCAAGTTCATTACTTTATCAATAATCATGACCCGATCTATCATCCTACCAATTTTCATGTAAATCGGTTCATGAAAGTAAGCCTTTTTAACAAAAACGTACCTTTGAGGTTTTGTTTGAAATCACTCGAGAGGCTCAAAACCATATCAAACGAACTCCGATTTGAGTGATTCAAGCGGCCACGGAACCGTCTTGTCCCGATATACAAACCCATCAGCTCACCTTCTCCGCAAACAGCTGCTACAGTCGCCGGAATTTTCATTCTTGAGCTGCTACGGTTTTGCTGATAAAAACCGGACTTCCCAATCTCTGATCGAAGATCTAATGGGTGGAAATCTTCATTTATATACCATGAACACTCTAAAAAATTTTAGACCGATCGACGGCTAGATCTCCGGGAATCTTTGTGTCTTTGTGGGAGGTTTTTCTCAAAAACGGGAATGAAGAAGTGTGTGTTTTTTATGGTGTAGGCTATGGTGTAGAGATGTATAAAAATGGAAAGGTTTAGGGTTTTAAGGGGTATTTATACTCCCTTAAGCCAATGGACCTTAGGCTCATCTTTCCTTTTTGGTCCATAATTAATTATATCTAATTAGCATGCTTATCCTTCCATCTTTATTATTTTACTATTTTTTTTCTATTAACTCAAGTAAACTTTTCTATCTTAAATAAATATTAAATAATATATTAATTATTTATTCTTAGAAATTTTAGGATGTTACATTGGTCAAATTCTACTTAAAAGTTTTCTTCAAAAGTCTCTTGTATTAAGTGAAGTTCTTCAGGTGTTTTAAAATTTTATATTATCTATATATTATTTCCTATTAATATTAAATGTATTTTATTAATATAATTGTCAATTAAGTATTAGTTTTTATTTGGTTAGTTTCTTCATATGTTAACCATTATTAGATTAAAAATGTCAACATTTTAGTTCATGTAAATCATGCAAATGAAATTACCTTTAATTCAATTTATGACAATTGATTTTTGTTTAAAAATATTTAAGTTAATTAATTAATTTACAATTTGATTTCTATATACTTAATTGTGGAATTCAAACTAATTGCTTAATTGTGGAAGTCAAATTAAATTATTAACACTTTCCAAAACACCGGGGTAATTATGGAAGTCAAATTAAATTATTTAAACTCAAATTTATTTTAATTCACACTAATATTATTGTTACAAAGATATATATATTTTAAAAATGATTTCAAATATTGTGATTACTAACTATCATTTGACCATAAAAATGATATCAACTTCAAAACCATTTATACTTTTTATTTTTGTAAATTCGTTTAAATTTAAGTTTTGCAATATATATTGACCACTAATTAATTTATTAGTTATGATGTTTCTTTAAAATCAATTTTGGAGGGCATATATGACACAATTAGATGTTTTACTTTTCAATTATTTTTAAAACAGATTTTTCAAACGTTTACGTATTACATATAATAATTTGTCACTTTTATTATATTTTTCATTCGTAGAGAAAGTTTATGTCTCAAATTTCTATGGGTCAGTTGCCAGTCGTGTGTTTATCAACGACTATTTGTTTGAAATTGAAGATTACAAAAACGGGTATCATAAAAAACTATGATACTCATATATATATATATATATATATATATATATATATATATATATATATATATGATTTGGTTTATTTCGGAAGTGTTTTTATTGCGAGAAGCGCGAGAAATAAAACCAACCAATCATAAATTTTCTTTTGTTATATGATTTATTATTTTTAATCATAAAGTTAGTTTATTACAAATAGATTTTCTTATTTTTGGTAACTAATTATTCCTCGAAAAGAGTTACATACTTATTGTTTTTATTTTTTTTAGTATAAGTTATAATTTTTGTTCCCCGTTCCAGTTTATTTTAATTTTGAATTTCTAACAATTTTTCATTATGTTTTCTTATAATAATAAATAATCTTATATTTTTCTTTATTATGAATTTAATCCAATTTTTATTATAAATTATACGTCATTCAAAATCCCATAACATCTTCCACAAACAAATCTATATTATATAATTCTACTTTTAATTTCAATTTTCTATATAAATAAAACCGAAAATGATCTAAACAAGCTAAAACTTGTAATATCCCCATAAATAAAGCTAATTTACCAGTTGTGTACAAAAAATCATCAAAACAAAATAAAATTTAAAACAACAAAATGGACTGTCATTTCATCTCCGTTTTACACTTGTATTTTAATGGACTCCATTTAGACTCTCACAAACCTTTCATATTTAAACTTAAACAATGCATAACTCCTACATTTTTACATATTATGATACCAAATAACGAATATGATATAGTGCATTTCAACATTATATACTACATAACAATACACACTAATAACTTATATAAATATTTTACACATCAAACAAATATATACACATCAAACACGTTTATTAAGCAATAAAATATGTTTTTTTGCAAGTTATATATGAATTTTTAATGCAAAAATTAAGTGTAGTTTATTTGCTTTTATCAATCTTTTGTGTGTAGGCATATATGAGTTATGTGTAGATGAATATTACTTACGTGTAGGTGTGTAGACAAATATGAGTTATGTGTAGATGAATATTACTTACGTGTAGGTGTGTAGACAAATATGAGTTATGTGTAGGCAAATATTAGTTATGTGTTGGTGAATATAAAAAAAACTAACAACCCGTACACAATAAAATAAGATTTCTGTGTAGGTCATATGTAGAATTTTAAGTGTATTTTATAATAATGTAGGATGTCATTTTTGTCATGTAGATTATTAAGATCTAGTGTAGATCATATGTAGGATGTTAAGTTCTATTTGTAGGTTATTATTCTCTAGGTTCTATATGTATGTTACTATTTTTTATGTGTCTGGTTGATATGTAGGATGTGTTAATTTATGTGTAGGTTATGGTGTTCTATATGTAGATTTGATGTGTAGTTTGTAACATGTTTGTTGTAATGGATGTATTAATTCAAGTGTTGGATTTACCAGTTTATTTGTAGGATACAATATTAAAATTCTACATATTATATGTAGGATAAATTAGTTTATGTGTAGGATAAATTCTACATGTAGGAAGTAAATTTTTTATGATTTTAGTATATAAAATATATATAATTTAAAAGTGTATCTTGTGTTGTTTAATGCCTAGTATGTCACATATACTTAATGTGTAGGATGACTCTTTTTATATGGTTCACAAAATAAATGTTTTATAATTATTTAATGACAATTTAATTACTAAAGGTAATTTATGAAGACATTTAATTTGGCTTGCACAAAATACAACTCTACCATTTTTAATTAAAATAGTGTTATAATAAAGTCTTGGTAATTACTAAGTTGCCACTATTATTGAACACCATTGATGTACATAATCAATGGTTTAGATTAACTTATCGCATTTCTTGCTGTAACTTTACTTCTCGCATGAACCATCCCCTATATATATATATATATATATATATATGGTGGTGTTAAAATAAAAGTAGAGTATGTCTAAAAAGTAACCTGGTGCGTTAGATATGTTGATTTGATGGTGGATATGGAAAGTGTATTTATTATGCGGTGTGTTTTATTTTAGCTGTGGTGTGTTTATTGTGCAGTGTGTTTTATTAGATATAGTGGTGAAAACACACATTTTAAGAAAAATCTACTTCTTATTAGATTTAATAAAACACACCGTACAATAAGCACACCGCACAAGTCACAACAAACACTATATATATCTATATATATATATATATATATTGTTTATATTTGTTGTCAAATTAGTTATGCAAATGAAAAATTTGTCATGTGCAGCTTGTTTGGATTGCTAAACGACAATGACATTCACGTTCGGAGGCCAGTCACTCCAAAATGTGTATAAGACAATACATTTTTATGTTGATTTCATTAAAGTATTATGTTTTAATTAACATGCGTTATTTATTCTCATGGTATAATTTATAAACATGATTTAAACTTTCATTTTTCTCCGATTGTCTTTGTATGTTTTTATAGTTGAGTTAAAATAACAATTTAATATCTCATACTTTATGTAAAAGTATCCTTTTTTTTATATAATATCACATTTGTATTTTACTAAATTTATAATATATACATGTTAGTATGCTTTATATTTTCATAAATATGACGTTTTAAATATGTTTCATCTGTGTGTAACACAGACACTATCCTAGTTTAAATATAAAGATATGAAGGTCCTAAATAAATAGATATGAAGGCCCAACGGAATATATATGAAGGACGTCAGAATAGATGTTGGTCGACGGAGTAGATATAAAGGCCCGACGGAATAGATATATACGCCCGATAGAATATATCCGTTGGTCAACCTTTTATTAAACAATTGGACATATCGTTTAAAGGTTGACCAACAGTTTAATAAACGACTGGCACCATAATTAAACGATCAGTTTTTTTATAACGGTCGGGCCCATCGTTTAAGTACGCGTGTCTAGATGTGGTTAGTTCAAAAACACAAAAGCGTCATATAAATTTATCAGGTGTTAGTTTTAATTTGGTGGATCCTACAATTACCATTAAGAAAGTGACCATTTATGGTATTTTTAGTTTAGGAGGGCTAGTCAAGTAATTTGCTTGGTAAAATGGTCATTTTTATCATTATCCCTTTTTTAATTCGCTTAGGTCCCAAAAAACGTCGAGCCGCCACTGATTTTGCATAATTCTGAATCTGTTAGTCATTCACTATCCATCCTCCATGATTTTTGTGTGAACTATTTTTCCGTCTATTTGTTGGTTAATATTTATATACATTTATACAAGTTTTATTTTTTTAATTATCATATAGTTTGAGTGTGAACTTTTGGGTTTTATTTTTATGTGGTTTTAAGAAACCTTAAGAAATCACAAAAGGTGAAGGGAAGTAACTCAAAACTAATACACATTGGAAACATATTGCTTATCAACCAAACTAACTCCTTGAAATTTTCTTCGAAAGCGCAAAAACGGAGACGCAGACGAGCAATAGCAGTGCTATGGAGGGCAAGAGTGACACTGTAATAGAGCCTGCAATATGTCCACAAAAGGAACCGTAAACATTGCAAATCTTGTTCCATCTCGTATGCTTGTTTCCTTTGAAACCTATGTATCCTACTCCTCCTGCTGCGCCTGTTGCAGAAGCCATGATACCTAACAGCAGCTGTACCATTCACATTATTATAAATTAGTTCATTCTTATATAAGAACTACCACAAACTCGTGAAGCTAAACGTTAAACATTTCATCCATTGAATCGCTTTTAAAGAAATAAATTCTACAATTCGAAAACTTACAGCGTCAAGTATCACAAAATGAAATATCATCTTTGTGGACCCTTTTGTGATCAATTGATCATCTTCACCAACGCTAAGACCGATAACAAACCAGTGATGATGCTGTAGAAGCAAGCAACTGAGAGTGCTGCCACATAGTATCTGCGTCATAATACACATTAATATCGGACATCAGTCTCAAATAGTGCATATTAGTATATTACACATATATGATATGATACAATCCAAAAAACTGGACTAAAGATCCACAAGACACACTACTAGAAAACTGGGTAATTTGCTACGTACTTTTGCGTACCAAAACTTAGGCTACTTACATTAAAGCAGGGGACTGGTTGAACTTCGCAACCATGGGTACCGCAAAGCCTGGGGCGACTGGTATCAACTTGGTTTGTTTAGAAGTAACCATGATAATGAGTGCAACGAAAGCCGTTGCAAAGAGCATGGCCCTCAATACCACATCAATAACCACATGGTTCTTGGCCGAACCAGTACCTGTACCGGTACTAAATTTGTGCGCTGGTGCTGGTGACTCCACCGATATGGTGGAATGTGATGGATTAATGGATGACATACTCACCGGAATGTATAAAAGCTGAATTTTGTGTTTTCGAAATTTGCAGGTGGTTTAATTTATGTGACACCATCTATATTTATACAAGAATTGATGAACTTGTTAGTCATGATTACTAATTAGATTTTTTTTGGCCATTTTGTCAGATTCGATAGACATCCAAATTATTGTATTTGACTACCTAACTAACAACAGTTTGATTTTCTCAAACGGTAATTTTATCAGAATTTGCCTCATCCTGTTTTAATTTTTATTTAATATTTTTAGAAAATATATATATCAAGAATACATTTAGCTTTCTCGTCTGTTCACAAATGTCTCCTTTAGACCTTCAAAATTTTGTGTTATAGATATTATTTTGATACTTCAAAAATCTACATCTACACCAGAGGAACCTAGGATAATTTTTTCTATGCACAGGTCACTTTTTTCAGGCCAGGTGTAGTTGGAACATAATAAAATGCAATATCATAATGAAAATACACAAGTATATAAAACACACAATAAAATTATGATGTCACTAGAAATAACAAATACATCACATATTTCTAGAGTTGTATGAGTTTTCATCATTTGAGAGAAACTGTAGTTTCTTGTTAATCTTACACCCAAAACATGTTTCAAACTGCAAACTTGTTAATACGCTATTTGCATCAAACCACATGGATCATACGTGTAGTTAACTCTTTCTTTTTCATTTCATTTATAGGGTAAAAAAAAGACCACTTAAGAGGTCCTTGGCCAGTTGGCTTATATATGTGAAGAGGTAGGTCCCAGCAGGGCTCAGTTGGTCCCGCATGACTCACCTTGAACAGGGATGCCTGCGCAAAGACCATCTACTCCCGCAGGACCCACCATGCTCAGAGAAGCCTATGCGCAGTATGCAAGCTGCATACGCAGGGAAAAGCCTCCCAATGGTAAAGTAACCCGCCTGTTCCCGCAGTTGCGGATACAAGCCATCAGGGAAGGCTACCCGCACAGCATAGCTACACGCATAAGGCTTAACACTTACAAATTCAGTGTCACCTGAAAGAATGAGCAAAGGCGGGAGGGGGAAAACTCCCGCCAAAATGGGCCAGTCCGTATGATGGAGGATCTTTTGCGTGATACCTGACGAGGTAAAGACAAAAGATCTGACCAAGAATGCGACAGCTCACTGACAGCAGCGTGGCAGACAGCACGCCACAGCACTGTGACCAATAGCCGCCGCCTGCCCACCAACTCCTGCCAGACCACGTGCCTAGCCTGCAGTTGGTAGAAGACGAAGAGTGCACGGCACGCCTGCTCTGTGTCAGCCGCTACCTATCCACCACTCACAGGTAGGGCACGTGCATAGGTTACAGTTGGTAGCGTGTTGGGCCGGCTAAACCCCTTGGAAACCCACCTTCGGCTATAAAAGACAGCAAATGGTATTATCATTTCATCATCTACTATCTCGTATAACTTACTTGATAACTGCTCTAATAGTATTCATATACTTTTATATTCAAAGAGCAATATAGACTGATTCTCACGCCGGAGGGTGGTCACAAGGAGGAACCCCCCCTTCTCAGTGACGAGCTTACGGTGTCTGTTTTGCAGGTTCCCTGAAGTACAACTTACTCTGCTGGACCTAACCTTCGTGGGAAACATTACTTAATCCCCAGATTACCTATAATCTGCCCGGGGTCACTTAGTGTTTCTTCATTGGCGCCATCCATGGGAGATTCGATCACGCCTGATCGAACTCCCAACACTCACGGCACCACAAGCGGGGGAGGAGTTAATCATATACCTCTCCGCAACAGATAGAGCAACCGGGGCAGTCCTGCTTGTAGAACGAAAAGGCATCCAGATGCCAATCTATTATGTTAGCCGCGTGCTGGCAGACGCGGAAACCCGGTACTCTACCCTGGAAAAACTGGTCTTGGCACTTATACACGCTTCACGCAGGTTGAGACGATATTTCCAGGGTCACCCAATCACTATTCTCACCAACTTCAAACTCTCAAATGTTCTAGGCAAACCCGAGTTATCGGGACGTCTAGCCAAATGGGCAATTGAATTGGGAGAATATGCGATTCAATACAAGCCGAGACCAGCCATTAAAGGTCAGGTCCTGGCTGATTTTATTGCAGAAGTCCCCGCTTCACGGGAGAAAGAGTGCCAGGAGGAGGTTCAACCCTCCCCAGCACACGAAATCGATGAAGTCTGGCGACTCTACACTGATGGAGCAGCTAGTAACGAGGGTTCAGGCGCAGGGTTAAAATTAACAAATCCAGCAGGCCAGGAATATACTTATGCTATTCGGCTGGATTTTCCAAGTACGAATAACGAAGCTGAATATGAAGCATTCCTGGCCGGATTGAGGATTGCACGAAAGATGGGTGTAAAAAATTTGGAAGCCCACGTAGATTCCATGCTAGTGGCAAACCAAATAAACGGGACGTACACGGCTGTGAACGACACAATGGCCCTGTACCTTGCCCAAGCCAAAGCCATCATGCGCGATTTTAATGATTGTAAAGTGATACACGTCAAGCGCAGCGAAAACAAATCTGCGGATGCGTTAAGCAAGCTTGCATCACTGGCCTTCACCCACTTGGGGAAGGACATCCGCGTGGAACTCCTCGAAACACCATCAGTCCCGCACAAGGAAATTTGTGTCATCCAAACCGGTACAGAAACATGGATGACCCCAATAATAAAATACCTTGAAGCAGGAACGTTACCAGAGTCGAAGTCACAGGCAAGAAAACTACGCTGTAAAGCACTGAATTATCAGCTGGTCAATGACACCCTTTACAGACGTAACTTTCTTGGCCCATTGTTAAGATGCGTGGACAACCAAGATGCTGACTACCTCCTAAGGGAGGTTCACGAAGGCATCTGTGGAGTACACGCAGGCCCCCGCGCTGTGGTAGCCAAGCTAAACAACGCGGGATACTTCTGGCCGGGGATGCATATGGACGCGTTGGCATACATCAGAAAATGCAGATCTTGCCAGCTTTACGCACCCAACACGCATCGCCCGAAAAATGAACTTGTTCCTGTCACTTCCTCGTGGCCATTTCAGAAGTGGGCCATTGACGTGACAGGCCCATTTCCAACAGCAGCTGGGAATGTTCAGTTCCTAGTGGTAGCCATTGACTACTTCACCAAATGGATAGAAGCGAAACCTTTAGCCCAAACAACCGCAAAGCATATCAAAAAATTTATTTGGGAATTTATTATTTGTCGTTTTGGACTTCCACAGAATTTGGTAAGCGACAATGGCACCAACTTTGCTGACAAGAAGCTACAGCATTGGCTGAAAGAACTTCAAATCACCCACACCTTTACCTCAGTGGCACACCCGCAAGGTAACGGTGAGGTGGAAAGAGCAAATAAGAGCATCGTCGAAGGCATAAAGAGAAGACTCTTGGAACATAGATCCGGTTGGGTGGACGAGCTTCCACACGTCCTTTGGGCAAACAGAACGCTGAAGAAGACCAGTACGGGAGAAACCCCGTTCAGTCTCACTTATGGCACTGAAGCCATGATCCCAGTCGAAATCGGTTTACCCTCACCAAGGGTCTTAATCCAACCAGAAGACAATGATGCGGAAAGACGGTTAGACCTTATGCTAACCGAAGAGCGCAGAGACTTAGCCGCCGTGCGTGAAGAAAACTACAAACGACAAATGCAAAAATACTACAACACGCGGGTGAAACTCTGCAACTTCAAGGAAGGAGACTACATACTGCGTAACAACGAGGCTTCGAACCAACAACGCCCAGGAAAGTTGGCCCCGATTTGGGAAGGGCCATACATTATCAAAGAAGTTCTGGGAAAGGGCGCGTACCGGCTCGAAAGGCTCGATGGTACTCCCATCCCTAGAACATGGAATGGAGCTCAATTACGCAAATGTTATATGTAGATCAATTCCAACTTGTAAAGAAAAGGCCTAGAGCCACTTCTAATGGAAATGATTCTCCTTTCATGATGTATTAATAGCTTGTAACCTATGAACTTCCCTTACGGGAAGAAGTAGTTGCGTGTGGAAGGCGGCAATACCCGCATAAACACAACGCCAAAATGTTAAAAAGTTCTAAGGAAAACCTACACGCAGGTCAGATGTAGGTAAAGTTTAGCCATCCTTGTAAGTGCAAGTGACGGTCTTACCCGCACAATCACGAACAAGGAAGCCAAACTTAACTTACCGTCTACCACGTTAAAAGGTTAACTTATGAACACTTAAAAGGATAAGAAAAACCTACACGCAGGTCAGATATAGGTCTAAAGTTAAAGCCATCCTACTAAGTGCAAGTGACGGTTACAGCCGCACAATCACGAAAGAGGAAGCGAAAACTTTAGTCCATTATCAACCACGTTCAAAGGTTTAACTTAATGCCTTAGAAATTTCGAAAAGGAAAACCTACACGCAGGTCAGATAGAGGGTAAAGAATAGCCATCCTACCAAGTGCAAGTGACGGTTTTACCCGCACAATCACGAAGGAGGAGGCGAAACTTTAACCCATCATCAACCACGTTCAAAGGTTCTTATTCTAAACACTTGGGAAATTGCTAATTTAAACTAAGTATGCAAGTCATAAGTTTATAAAGCAAAGAACCCAGGGAAATAACAATCTTATACGCAAAGAGATTAATATTTCACAATCGATTACAAGAATGGCTGGGTAACTACCCGCCTAAAAGAAATCTATACAAGGCTGTCTATCCTAGCAGGGGGAAGGGATCTTCGAGATCAGGCTTCAGGGCCACCTCCGCTTGGACCAGCACCGTCAGAGCGCGGCTGCCCAAGGAAAGCCTTAAGGATGCTTAGCCCATCATCAGCAGCAGCAGCTTCATTCACCTTCTCCACCACTGGATGCGGGAAGGCAGCGTACTGATTCACAGCTTGGTCATAAGCAGCTTCAGTATTAACATTGAATAAAGGGAAGTTGGAGGGCGGAAAGCCTCTCTCAGCAAACCCTAGACCAAGCAGGAAGCCAGTCTTCTGCCCATCCTCATGAGAAGCGTTGAGGGCTGCGCTCATTGCATCGTCGTAAGAGGTCTCTGAAAGGACCCGACGCACAACCTACAAAAGAATATTACAAGTTAGAACATTTTCTAATTACGAGCGGAAAGCGTAAAGAAAAAGATAAAGATACCTCAGGCAACGCTTCTCGAAGCAGCCATTGGAGGGTAGCTTGACTTTCTTTGTAAGCACGTTCGGCTCCGCTTTTATCAAGGTTGGCAAGTTGAACTTCCTTGGCGGCAGCTTCTTCGACGCTTTTGAGTTTCCTTTCAGTACGGTCAAGCATCCCCCTCTGGTCAAGGATCTCCTGCAGCTTCTTGGCATCTTCCATTGCCAAGGCGTCATGAGCATGTTGAAGAGCCTTTAATTTGCATTTAAGCTGCTCATTCTCTTCGCGAAGTGGCTCAGCAACAGCTTCAGCCTTGGCAGCCCTCTCAGTTGAGTTTCGCGCAGTCTCCTTGGCCAGCCGAAGCTGTTCATTCACAGCTTGGGCAGCCTTGGAGCGGGCCTCGAGTCGCGCCTGGACTTCAACCTCGAGGGCCTTGAATGCCTTCTCCTTCTCGGCTGCGGCAGCGGCCAACTGCCGGTTCTCCTCCCGAAGAGCCCGCGCTTCAGATACATCTTTGGCGCGAGCTGCTTTTAACTTGTCGTTTTCACGACAAAGCAGCTCGACGCGGGGCTGCGTTCGGGCCTGGAGAACCCGAAGCTCATTGGTTAGCCTACCCTCTTGGTAGCTAGCCATGGCTTCCCCCAACGCACCATGAGGAGCAGCGTGGCGAGCCCAGTCCACGCACTCCACAGGGGTGCGAAGGGTTGTTCCTCGGCGTATGTTCCATCTTGGAACATACACTTCATTGGAATCCGACACTGCAAAAGAAACAAAGGCAGTTAGGAAAAGATGACAAAAATATACAAAGAAAAAAGAACCCTACGTACCTGTAGGGTCAATAACAGGCCGATAGCCGCCAAACCCATCACCTGAACCTAAAGGAAATCCATCCAACAGGTCAGGCAGACGGGAAGGTGGCGTAGATCGGCGGGAAGCACGGCGCGTACCTGATGGTCCGGCCGTCGGCGCCGGTGGCGCAGGTATAGTGGCAGCCGCCGTGGTAGCCATTGTTGGCGCCGTCTCCTCAGCAACAGTAACCGCCGGCTCCGTGAAAGATGCTGTAAAAATTGCACTCACGGCCGGCGGAGACACCTTCTCAGCTGGAACAGCCTCAGGAAGGCTGGAACCAGCGGAAGCAAGCGTAGACGCCTGGGTCGACGCCTCGGGAAGGCTGACCGAGCCTACCGTCATTGGCGGGGGAATACTTACTCCAACTCCACCCTGGAATGCGTCAACATCCACACCTGCACAAGCAAAAGTGTTAGAAAAATTTATTTGAAACAACAAATATAGACAGGAATTATGGGGGTACTTACGGGGTTTCTTGAGCTTGAACGCACGGACGAGCGGGGGCGAACCCGATGGAGCCGGCCTCTTGACACCGGTAACCGTCGTCGTCGCTGCCTCCCCGGAGGTAACACCTGCAGCCTCCGGAGCGGTGGTCTCCTCACCACCGGCCTTCCCCGCCACCTCTGCGTTATCTGACTCCGAGTCAGATAGGACTACCGGGTCGGCCGTAGAGGCCACTTTCTCCTTGCCTCTCCCGACGGCAGCCTTTTTCTTCCGCACCAGTGGAGGACCTTCTGCGGATTCCTCAGAAGAAGAAATGTCATGAACTCCAGCAGCAGGCACAGCATTGAGAGGTTCAGGGTAGAAGATAGGCTTACCTGGCCGTCGGTGGCTCAGGATCTCTTGGCCTGGCGGGTAAACCTCCACGAACCGACCCGCAGTCTGCTCTAAGATGGGCAACTCGTTCTCGTCCAGAGCACGAGTACCCATCCGCGCAGGACCATCTTCCTCCCGCGGATTCAGGAGCGACTGAAGATCGTTACCCTCTGAAATCAACAAGAAAGTTAGAAAAAATCGTAGTCAGCAAAAAAGAAACAAGACATACCATAAGGGGTAGAGTTCGAACCATATTCAAGGACGATCGGAACCTTATCCGCATTCGCCGCCTTCCACACCCGGCTCATCCCCAGCATCACCATCGCCGACTCCGGAAAACGGAAAACCGGGGACTGGACCCGGGATATCTTCGCGAACCATTCCGCCTCCTCGTAGTTGATGGCGGGAAGGTTCGGAAGCGGCTGGCCATTCTTGAACTTCATGGCAATAGGGATGGCTCGAGCGGATATAAAGAAGAACTCTCTTCTCCATGAGCGAAGACTCCGCTCGGTGGTACAAATCTTTAAACCCTTGATACGGGTTGTAAGAGTGTACCACCCTTGGATGCACCTCCAAGTATAGAAGGTCATCAGGCGGTCAACAAGGGGCTCAAGGCCCAGTATCCGGCACACCCACTCAAAGTGCCGGACCTTGGCAATGGCCATGGGGTGCACCTCTGTCAGGTGCACACCGTGCCTCTCTAGGACACGGTACACAAACTTTGTCAACGGAAACCTAAGGTTCCCGTAGACAAAGAATGCAGCATAAACCCCGATTTTGCCACTAGGGGCATCGTACACAGTATGGTGGGGCTCAGGAAACTCAGGCTCGAGAGACTCGAGCATGAACTTCCTGACGATATACTGGTACAGCTCGACAGGAAGATAACACTGGCATTCGCCAGCAGTCTTCTGATCATCAGCATCGTGAGAAGACATGGTGGAAGAAAGAAGAGATTTCAGAGCAATGCTTTACTGAAAAAGAGAAATTCGCCGGAAATTACTGGAGAAGAAGAGATGAAAGTGGAAAGTGTGAATTGCAAATAACCTTCTCCCCCTTTATATAGCAATCGCAATTAATGCGATGAATTTAATACGGAAGAGAGAGAAATCAAAGGTGCAATGAAACTATGACGCGTGGCAA
This sequence comes from Bidens hawaiensis, assembly GCF_021521415.1. Lineage (NCBI taxonomy): Eukaryota > Viridiplantae > Streptophyta > Magnoliopsida > Asterales > Asteraceae > Bidens > Bidens hawaiensis. The sequence goes on along the minus strand of NW_027492042.1, from coordinate 92,499 downwards.
AAGCAAACTGGCAACAGCTGTCAAAAAGGACGTGTGCCAGAGATTTCGCGGCTACGCGCCCGAAATCCCGTGCCCACGCGCCTGAAAAAGCAACTGGAATGACCACATAATGTCATGTCGCCATAACTTCTGGCACGTCCTGACACAGTCAGAAGAAACCGTCGCACGACGTTTGAGGTATTGGGTTGTTATCCATCCAACTCTTCAAATTTCAAAATTTAAAAAATTTGAAGACCAAGGTTCAAAAAAGTAAGCGGGAAAATATCCCTTACCTTGGCAAACAAGTAACCATAAGCCGGGTGTGGGTACAGTGTAAAGGCAAAACCCTTCACATACCTAACACCCGCAGGGAATTGAAGCCAAAATATTTGGCAACCAAGTAACCATAAGACGGGTGCGGGTACAGTGTAAAGGCAAAACCTTTCACATACCTAGCACCCGCAGGGAATGGACGCCAGGAATACCTTGGAAGTAAAGTAACCGTAAGACGGACGCAGGTACAGTGTAAAGGCAAAACCCTTCACATACCTAGCACCCGCTGAGAATTGAAACCAGGAAGGATCTTCTGGGCAATGCTTGTGAAAACGGAAGTAATATCCCCGCATTGCGGGAACATCGAGTACTACGTTGTTTGAGGCTCCAAGATGGAATTGGTGGTTTAAACATAATTGATCACTATGTTCAAAAACTACCAGAACCACAGGGAGAATCCGCACAACTAAGACTCAATGCTCCTGACTTGCGAGGAGGTTACAGACCTACCCGCATCATACCCAAAGACCAAGCAGGAAACTCGGGAATTTCTGCAAGTGACAAGGACTTCCGCGGGAAGAACCCCCATGGAAAACCTTACAAAAACCCCTTTTCAAAACCCTTTGCTTAAGTCCAAAAGTTCACCTCACTTTATTAGACATTCGTGAGAAGAACATTGGACTGGGGGGACTTGAAGAGGTAGGTCCCAGCAGGGCTCAGTTGGTCCCGCATGACTCACCTTGAACAGGGATGCCTGCGCAAAGACCATCTACTCCCGCAGGACCCACCATGCTCAGAGAAGCCTATGCGCAGTATGCAAGCTGCATACGCAGGGAAAAGCCTCCCAATGGTAAAGTAACCCGCCTGTTCCCGCAGTTGCGGATACAAGCCATCAGGGAAGGCTACCCGCACAGCATAGCTACACGCATAAGGCTTAACACTTACAAATTCAGTGTCACCTGAAAGAATGAGCAAAGGCGGGAGGGGGAAAACTCCCGCCAAAATGGGCCAGTCCGTATGATGGAGGATCTTTTGCGTGATACCTGACGAGGTAAAGACAAAAGATCTGACCAAGAATGCGACAGCTCACTGACAGCAGCGTGGCAGACAGCACGCCACAGCACTGTGACCAATAGCCGCCGCCTGCCCACCAACTCCTGCCAGACCACGTGCCTAGCCTGCAGTTGGTAGAAGACGAAGAGTGCACGGCACGCCTGCTCTGTGTCAGCCGCTACCTATCCACCACTCACAGGTAGGGCACGTGCATAGGTTACAGTTGGTAGCGTGTTGGGCCGGCTAAACCCCTTGGAAACCCACCTTCGGCTATAAAAGACAGCAAATGGTATTATCATTTCATCATCTACTATCTCGTATAACTTACTTGATAACTGCTCTAATAGTATTCATATACTTTTATATTCAAAGAGCAATATAGACTGATTCTCACGCCGGAGGGTGGTCACAAGGAGGAACCCCCCCTTCTCAGTGACGAGCTTACGGTGTCTGTTTTGCAGGTTCCCTGAAGTACAACTTACTCTGCTGGACCTAACCTTCGTGGGAAACATTACTTAATCCCCAGATTACCTATAATCTGCCCGGGGTCACTTAGTGTTTCTTCAATATGGCTATACGGTATGTTTTAGCCAGGCAACTATTGAGTCTACTGTAATAAAATCGATTTTGGTCATCTAGCAATAACACGTGGTTGAAAATTTGATTATGGTCCCAAGAGTGTTATTGAATTGTATTTGTATTTATATTTATACTGGGTTACAAACCCGTGTATTACACGGATTTAGAAAATTAAATCTTATAAATTATCTTATTATATTATTATGGTTTTCAAGTTATAATAATCATGTATAAAAAAACACATCAAAACTCTTAAAAAAGTTAAAGAGCTGAGAAATGTAAACAAACTGCTTCTAAATATATTGTTCTGTTAGTTTCAACATACCTTGCTACCGAACTAACAGTTGCAAGAGTTTCTATCAGTAAAAAAATTACCAGAGGATTCAAATTGAGGGTTTAATGATATTAAATTATTAACCATCCAGAACTAATAAAAAATAAACTTTCTAACTCATTCCTTAGGTTATAAAATTAGAAGCAAAGAAAGTGCAATGCTAATAAAGTTAAATGCATTTTATCATAATTTTTTTCGGTTTCAAACATGTCATCTTATTAAAATTTTTAATTTTAGATGATATTAACACACTTTACTCAACTCCAACGACGTACAAGAAACTAAACAGTTATAATGAGTTTTATATTTTTGTGTAAAGGTAAAAAAAAGTGTAAGAAAATCATGTTCCGAACCAAAAGTAATATTTCTCCCGTCCCATTAAAAGTGTCTATGTTTCTTTTTTTAGTTTGTCACATTACAATTGTCCACTTTCAAAATTTATTAGCCAATTTTTAAGTTTATCCTTAAACGCACACAACTAACAATAATAAACAATATTGATAAACCCAATTTCCAAGGGCATTATTGCCATCTGGTAAGCAAAAAAAGTAATCATTCAATCTACCTTGAACTTTGTGTTTTTCAAACCATGACACTTTTAAGGGGACGGAGGAAGTATTTTTCTTAAAATAATCAGTTTTGACTTTAACTTGTACCGACCAAACCGGTTCTTATGCGTCGCCCCTACTGGCACGGTCTGCCCATTTTGCCAGCTATAAAAGAACACAAGTAGCAAATTTGACCCGTTTACTTAAAGGGTCGAATACAAGTTGAATTTGCCCGAAATGTTCCAAGTCATACTAAAAGTGAGAATGTTTCAAGTGGAAATTGTTGTGACCCATTATATAAATCAGAGTAAAAAAAAACTTTTTACCCTTGCAAATGTTTTATTTACAACAAATAAGTATCACACTACAAAAAAAACCATCATTCCTCCCGTGTATCAAACAATTTTGAGATTCTTGTATAGAATATTGAATACAAACAAATCATAATAGTAAACAACCAACTTAAAAGAAACATATTAGTATTTCGAACACTCTGCTCAAGATCTTACTTCTTACAATGATTTTGTATAAAATCGGTTTGCAACACCCATAATTACAACCAATTTCCTATCATTTATAATAAACAAATGTCCTTTATGTCCTTAACTTGCAAGATTTGAAAAAAAAATGAGTGTTCTGCCGATAATATACAACACAATGCCATCACCACGGGGACACTCTCCCAATATGATATGAATTTTACTTAATGGATATAAACATATCATCAAGGAAACAAAACACACCATGACACCACTGTATTGTAGGGATCAAAACAACTCATATTATATATCAATCTGGCCAAAAACTCTAATTGATGCAAGTTTGTGACAATAATTAAGTACAATAAATTTCACTATTAGTTAATATGTGACAAACAAAAATGCACATAATTATTAAATCTGAAAGAAAGAGTACTGCTATGCACCATCATCAATCTACAATTATCCTTGAGTGTTGAACTATGTCAATTTAGCAAAAGTTATCAATACATATAAGAAGGTTATTTATAAATAATTAATAGTAAAAAAATATCAAATGAGATGAACCATTTTCGTATTGTTCAAAGTAAAGGCGAATCAGGGCACTTTCTGAATCGGTCACTAATAAACTAAAAAATACAACACAAATTTACACACACCAAAATGAATTTCAAAAGTTCTACATATTTTTTTTATTTCTAACCTTTTTATTTTGTATACTACTATAAAATTATATAGATAAATTACTAATATGGAATGTTTAAAATATTCATTAATTATTTTAATTAGATAGTTATAACTTATGACTTTCAAAGTGGAATAATAACTATGTCACTTGACAAAAAATGAGACAATTAGGTACTATGTGACACAACAATGATTTTTGTTTATTATAATAGTAGATGATGTATTTTATTGATTTGTTGCTTATTATTATAGCTTATAAGAAAACAATATGTCGTGACTCTGATATTACATTTTGTTCATGTAGCAAAATTTCCGTATTTTGATACATATTTCAAATTTCTGACTTTTCAATTTTGTCACATATTTAAATAGTCCATTTTTTTTTACATTCAAACTAGCGCGTTCAACTTAAAACTTTTGATAAATGTTATAGAATTAGTGAATTTTATCGAAACAAATTTGGGATATAAAACTGATATTAACGCTGCTAAACAAGTGTTTTATGTGTTTCTTTAAAGTCACCTAAAACATTTTTATTTCTATAAAATCACTTAACTTTTATCGATTGTTTCAATGCTATGAAAGTTATTAAAAAGATATCAAAACTTTAAAAATAAATCATCCATATGAAATATACATGAATCCTAGTTACTAGTCACAAACTACTTTCTTAAATTAATTTGAAGAGTGAAGTAGTAATAAAAAACTTAGTAAATAATAAACAAACTAGTGAATTTGTGTAGTTAAAATAAAAAAATAACCAATAAAAATAGTAACTATGGTTTACGATTCATAAGTATTCCATTTATATCACTTAATTAAAAAAAATTCAAACAGAATAATATTCATTACTAAAGTTTACAATATTGGAACAAAGTTTATTGGAACAAAGTTTAATGTAAAGAAAATAATAATAAAACTCTGACTAACTTTTATCAAGAAACTTATTAAACTTGTTTACCAACGATAGAGGTAAAAAAAAACTCGAACCCGAAAAAAAACTCGAAACTGGTTTTTTTATATTCGGGTTTTTACTACCCGTACACGACCCTACTTATAGGGTACGGATTGATTATGCATTTCAATACCAAAACCGGTATTCGGAACTGGATCCGATTTATACCTGCTAATTCAGAAAACCGAAACTGGATTTTTCCAATACCCGGGAACGGGTATTTCAAATACCTTAAATCACCTTAAAAATACCACAACAATACCCAAAAAAAAGTGCAGCCTCTTAAAAAACCTAATCTATACATGAAAAATACCCAGAAATAATCCGAATATAAGGTTTTTCAATACCCGAAAATAAGGTAATCAAACACCCGGTTTCCAATACTTGGTCATACCCGAACTGAAAACCCGATTTGTACACCTCTACCAAGTACCAAGTACCAACCATTAAAGTTGTAAACAAATTATATATAAAAAAACAAGCCCAGGCTCAGGCCCAAGCCCAGGCTTATTAAATAATATCAGAAATGGTAATATAACCGAAAACTCATAAGTCAAAAAAGTTAGAAAGCATCCATGGACACAACTCAAATCGCTTATTCCCTCCTTCTCGGTCCGTTATAATTTCATTTCTGTTTTCCCCCTTTTTATTTCCAAAAATATTTAAACCCAACGTTCACTAATTCACTTATTAATTCATTTCATTTCAAATCAAAATATCTAATTCTCTCTCTCTCTCTCTCGAGATGTTAACCTCACGCTATTCTTCTCAATTTGCAGACTTCATTCGCCGAGCCATGCGTTGCTTCACCTGCTGTTTCCGAACCGGAGATGATCACCGTGCTCAGAGTAATCGGTTTTCGCAACCGAGTACTGCCGTTCTTAAGGTTAGGGTTTGGAATTTACTAGTTGAGGTGTTAGGTGTTGAATTGATGATGATATTGAATTATTATTATTGTTGTTTTGATGTTTAGGAGGATAAGGATTCGCGTGATAGCTGTTGCGTGTGGTCTCTACTAGCTCCTGAAGGTAGTTGATTACTTGTGTGTGTTATGTTTCGTGTTATCGGTGTGGTTTGAAGTGGATTTTGTTAGATCTGTAGTTTAAGTTAGCTTGATGTTTGATTTAAGTGTTGATGTGTTAGTGTAGTAAGCTATTGGTTATTGCAGGTAATTGATCGATTACTTGTGTGTGTTATGTTTCGTGTTATCGGTGTGTTTTGAAGTGGATTTTGTTAGATCTGTTGTTTAAACTAGTGTGATGTTTGATTTAAGTGTTGATGTTATAATGCGGTACAGTGTGGTGTGTTATAGGTTGTTGTAGGTCAAAATTGATGTTATGGTTTTGTTTATTAGTTATTGTAGATCAAAATTGATGTTCCAGTTTGATTTATCGGTTATTTTAGGTCAAAATTGATGTTAAGGATTTTGAATGATTGGTTATTGTAGGTCAAAGTTGATGTTACGGTTTTTGATTTATTGGTTATTTTCGGTCAAAGTTGATGTAGGTTTTGATTTGTCAGTTAGTGTAGGTCAAAGTTGATGTTACGGTTATGATTTATCGTATTTTAGGTCCAAATTTATGTTACAGTTTTGATTTATTGGTTATTGTAGGTCAAAGTTGATGTTACTGTTATGATTTAGCGTATTTTAGGTCCAAATTTATGTTACAGTTTTGATTTATTGGTTATTGTAGGTAAAAATTGATGTTACAGTTTTTGATTTATCAGTTATTGTAGGTCAAAGTTGATGTTACGTTGGTTGTTGTAGGTCAAAATTGATGTTATGGTTTTGATTTATATGTTAAGATGAATATGGAATTTGAATGCATTGTGGCTGTGAGAAATTTGCATTTGCTTGTTTATTTTGTGTTTTGATGGAGTGGTTGTGCTGTTCAGATGAAGATGAGGATCTCTCACAATGTGAGGAAGGGAGGTATGATGGTACAGATTCTTCATACTCGGATGAGGAGTTGCGGGCTGAGGTAATAGTTTATTTGATGATTTTAGATTTAGATTTCCTAACTGTAAAATGATGGTACATATTGAAAGAGCACCGTTAGTGCAGCTGCCATTGTTACAACATCATAAGTTTTTCATTTTGTGAAAAAGTTATATTCTGATACTTTGTTGGTTGATTTTGAGACTAGAAGCTTGGATCTGTCTTCATATGCTAAGTCTACTACTTCTGTTTGTATATGTATAATTGTATACATTAAAATCAGATGAAATACACAAATTCTATGCTAATGCAATGTAACATTGGAGACTTGCAGTCTCAACTCTGACCATATCACTAATTACTATTGGACAATGGTGCAATTGTCATTGTTGCTATTTCACTAGTTTCTGTAGCTAATATGTACTTTGTAAATGCTTGTGATTAGAGTTTGGAAAATTATATACATCTTTAATTAGTAATTTAAATGTCTGTTTTACTTAAAAATATCCAGAATGGTTTCCTTAAGATTTTTTAAAATTAGTTAAGTTTCAGAGCGTATGCGATATAGAAAACTGTACAACACAATAGTTGGCCTTTTAACTTTTCTTGTTCAGTTTTTGAAGTATTCAGTCTTCAACTTTAATTGTTTTAATATTCGGTTGTTAATCCATGAAGCTCACAGCCTCTATATCTCACTTTTGATCTTAGCTTTGAAAGTTGAAACACACAATTATTTGTCATTTATTTTTTACATTAACATTTATATGCAAACAATAATACAAAAGCGAAGCAAAATAGATAGAGGGATGTTGAGTAGTAAGTTCAAAAAACAACTGAATGTGGCAAAGGTTGAATCTGAGTTGCTCATATGGTTTATTGTGTAACTTGGCTTTAAAAGCTAGACTTCAGAACTAAGTTATAACCTCTACAGGCAAAATTTCTCAAAGCTTGTGGTACTTTACCTCAAACTCCAGCTGAAATCCGAAAAACCAAGAAATCACAAGATTCACAACCTCATAACGAAGATACAGAATCAACATTCAGTTCAAATATTCCGAGCACTGGTATTGAAGACACATTACAGAAGCATCCTGATCAGTTACAGTCTCCAATCACAGTTTTTCAGAAATGGAATAATGGATCAGATTCTATATCTGATTCATCAAACAGGTAATTAACTCATCCTTCACCAAATGCTCAAAATTTAATTTCATTTCTTGTTTTTATTATACTCATAAATCAAACATTAACAGCACCTCTGCTGAAAGCTATGTGATTGGACCGGCTGCAAGCACAAAGTACAAAAACAAATCTGTACACTTTGAATTCCAAAGTGATTCATCAAAAAACTCATCACCTAACACCATTTATCCACCCGTGAAGCCAATCGAATCACCATTTGATCACACCATTTCAAAGCCGACGCCATACCCGACACCTCTAAAACTGACCGATGATATGCAGTCACCTGGCACGGTTTTCCTATTATGTGGCAAGAATAGATCTCAGTATCTGAACTCGGGTTTAAGCGCTAGAAACTTTATGCAGCTGAATACACCAATAGAAGAAGAATGTGTTGAAGAAAGCCCCCAATCAGAATTAAAGTTACAAGAAAGTTCAAACAAAAAGGAGTTAAATCTGTGTCCTACTTTGTCATCATGGCTACCACCAAAGTCAAACAATGATGAAGCCTGCATTGATTCGAATTTGTCTGGTCAAACTCCTGGGGATAGGGTTATACTTGGTGTGATTAACTCTGACTGGAATGCTGATGAAACACCCAAATGGGTAGATGTCAATGGGATCCCTAATACAACTTATAAGTATAGTGAGGTTAGTTTTGTTCATCTTCTTAATCTATTATTTAGTTTGTAAATTTCACAAATCATAATTTTGTGACTTTAATTACGTTTATGTTTGTAGGATCAGAAGGTTAAGTGGCATGCCACACCATTTGAAGAAAGATTAGAAAAGGCATTATTGGAGGAAAAATCCGTCCCCAAGATGTAAGTCCCCACTGTATTTTTTTTGTAGAAGAAGTTTTGCAAAACTAGTTTTTTTTCTTGTAAAACTGATGGGTTCTCAGTGGATACCAATGACAGGGGTCGTTTGAGTTGGTTTTGGGCTCAAACTGAACCAAAAACCGAAAATTTGGTTTTGAGTTTTAGAAAACCTTTCGGTTTTGGTTTTTCGGTTTGGTTATGTTTTGTTCCTTTCGATCTTGCCATTTGTGGTTGCAAAATTTTGGTCAAATTTTTTTTTTCCAAAATAATGAATTTGGGTTTAAATATTTTTGTTAATTAAGCTAATTGATTATTATGCAGTTGGGCTAAAAATTTTGGGTAACGCTGTTTATTAAATTCTTACAAATTACTTACATATTCAATAAAAAAATAAAAATCCATAAATTCAATTCGGTTTGATTTTAAACGCACTGGAAGTTCGGTTTTTACAAAAACATAGTATCAAACTGTTGGTTTTTGCTTGGGTTCGTTATCTTGGTTCTGTGTTTTTTCAAATATTATAAATTACTAGAGAAACTAGATTTTATGTTACATGACTATGGTAAAGAAGTAAGAAACTAAAATTGATGTCATCAACCGTGAATTCAACTTTCAGTTTCCCGCTTCTACATTGCATTATTATTAACTGTGAACCCGTCATTTTTACTAGACAAAAAAACTATTAGTTTTACAAACAATTCAAGTCATACTTTGTGCTTTGTGTGGCTTATTTTGGCTTGTTGACTTTGATAAAAATATAGATTATTGTCTAAAATTCTAATATTTACATAACTGTTTAGGTGGTTGAACACTAGAAGGTAACTTATTTGGATAATTGGATACTTATAATTTATTTTATGATCTTGGTTAACAGGACGCGACTTGGAGGGACATCATGTGTCGAATTTTGATGAGATAGAAGAACACGAGAACGCTGGATTTTATATCCAACCTTTGAGGTTATAAAATTTGCTGCTTGCTTTGATCTTATAACTTGTAAAGATTGAAGTGGGCGAGAACTTTAAGAAATCATAAATAGTATGAATGTTTACACAATCACATGTGAATGAACTTTCTACACTAAAACTTTGAGGATATGGACGAGGATATAGGCTATGGGTGCATATAAATTGTTAAAACCACCTAAACCGAAGCAAGTCGGCTTATGCGGTTCGGTTTTGGCGGTTTGGAACTTGGAAGTTCCATGTTGGAACCTGCTGTTTTAGTTTTATTGTTTGTTTACATTTTGTTTCTCAAATATGCAGTCATGTAAATATTATGTTAATCCATATTAATGGATATCAACATTGTTTTAAAATTTATTCAGTTAATGATTTTGAAAAGATAAACAATTCAAACAAAACTGAACTGTCAAATTGCTAAGGTCTGGGTGAGATTGAACCCAAATGATAAAAATAACGGAACCTAAAACCAAATCACTATAAACCAATTTATCTCAAACTAGACCAATAGGCGAAAATCATACACGGACTATGTTTTACTTTGAAAAATATAGACATAAAGCAACGTGGATTCAAGTTTGATAAATACAAAACCATAGAAATGGTTGAATTAGATAACAAACAATGCAACCCCTTTCTGATGAAAACAGATTAGGGTTCGTCTTTAGCGGTTATCTTTGAACAACTTTGTATAATGTTGGGTTAGGAATGTTGCATACCGTTTAATGTTGTGCCTAACATAAATTCAAATGGATTTGTGTTTATGTTTAGATTTTAAAGAAAATTTTGAAGAGTTCTGTTTTGGTTTGAGAAAGTTAATAAGTTTGGAGTTTGTTTTAGAAAACAAATCATCATCATCATCATCGTACTCAGTATATCCAACCAATAGCAAAGCTATGTTAGGGTCTGAGGAGGGTAAGATGTAGACAGCCTTACCTCTACCCCATAGGGATAGAGAGGCTGCTTCCGGTGAGACCCCCGGCTCGATAGTAGTTTTGCATCAAGCCTTGGACATAAAGCACATAGCACTCAATCATTGGGATACCGGCTGATTGGTGCATGTACCCTCGTCTTTCGGCTATCAACGCCACCACATGATGCCTGATTAACCTTCCGCCACTTTTAACGTTATTTTCACGAGATTAGTAAAATAACGTCAAAATTAGTGCAATTTCACTTTTGCCCACCCGAGGGTTTACACATATATACATAATATGCGCGCACCTCAAGCAGGGCGTAGTTTTAGAAAACAAATGTATGTTATTATTGGAGTTTGATGTATACTTTGTAAAGAATTCTATGTAGATTTGCGCATGCTTGAAATTGGACGCAGCATACAAAAGGTTAAAAGATTTTCTTTTATGCATAAAATGGTGCTATGATGCATTATTCCAATTAACAGTGTATTAAACCCTATTTAAATGCCATTTAAAGATGATATTGCAAGAGTCACATGTATAGAATATTGATATTTTAATGTAATTGATGAAAAAATGATAATTACATGCCTTGTTTGACCATATTGATATTTTAATGTAATTGATGAAAAAATGATAATTACATGCCTTGTTTGACCATATTGATATTTTAATGTAATTGATGAAAAAATGATAATTACATGCCTTGTTTGACCATATTGCAACTTTAGTTTACAAGTTTCAAAAAGTACACATTTAGGCTAAATATTTGTCCGAATGTAACACCATTGGTCCTTAAATGATAGGTGCTAGCTTGGTATGTTAAGTGGGTGTGAAATGACAAATATATCTCTAAAGTAAGGTGAAAATCTTAAATTTTATTCTCCAAAATTTTAAGAATGGTTCGAAATACGAAATAGGTTGTGTCTTTGTCTTCCAAACGACAAGTTTAGAATTAAACTTGTCAGTCACTAGCTTTCAAAAAGAGGGAATGATTGTTTATCATTATGAAGTCGCATGTCATTCATCGTAAAACAGGAAAGACATTAATGCAATAGACCTAACTATTCGTGAATCTGTCCCAAAAGAAATGCCCAAGTTTCTTACCAAATTCTCAAGTTTAGAGCCTTTGAAGGTTAGTCCAAATGTTGATGGCTTTTCTCCTAGCATGGTGGAAAACAAGATTAACTAATTTTTTTATGATAAAATATTTTTATTAGCATATGTGTTGGAATTTTGTATATTAGCATAGTAGTCAGGTTTGAAAGTGTACTAATTAAGTCACTCAAACTAAAAAGTGTTATAATTAAGGACCTCAACTTTTATATTTTATTAAATTTATAGGTTTTAAAATGTTATTTTAGCATGTTATTTTTTTCATTGAAGAATTCTTTTTATCATTTTTTTTATGTTAATCTGGAATGTTGACGTGGATTTTATTTTTAACATAATTAAAAGAAGTTAAAATTTGAATATAGTTACATATATTGCAAATCCCGACCCTCACATCCAGAGCCGTCTTCAAAAATTGATAAAAATCTTTAGGCCATAGGCGAAAAAAAGTTGAACCTTACATAAAATGGTTTTATTTTATTTAAACAATTTAATATTTAAATGAGTTTATTTAGTTATGATTTGGGTTTGTAAATTTTTAAATGAGTTTACTTGGTTATAATTTGGGTTTTTTTACTTGTGTAAAATACTTTTTGTATAAAAATAGGCTTAAACATGTCTTAAGTAAAACTAGCTAGAAACCCACAATCTGTTGGTTGAGAGTCATGCCCCTTTGTCAATTGCCACTAGACCAAGCTAGTTGTTGTGTAATTGAGTTTAAATATTAAATATATATATTGTTTTCCATAAAAATACATATAATTGTTTTTAAAAAATATATATATTTATAGCGGGGTGTCAGGCTGGGGTATGTCGACCACCCTCCTTAAGAACTGCCCGGCTCCTATTCTCATGCATTGTTTTTTTGACGGACAAAAAATCCTAAGTAACCCGATTTAAGGAAAAATGCATGGTTGACAATTATAACCCTTTTGAAAAGTGGCACAAAACACAAAATCTAACATAATTACCATCACACTTTCAAGCAGACGAAAGGTACCTAGGGTTTTTCTTTTTCATGCACAACTTGGCAACCTATTAGGTGTATTAGGTTACATGTATATGCTTTGATTCTTCTTAGTTTTTGTTTCGATCTAGTATAGCGAATAGCTTATCGTTATAACTCAACAAGTTTTATATATTTACCTAGCTCTCAAAAGTTCTTAGGGTTTGATCTGTATCAACGTTGCAATGTCTGCATCCGATGCTGAAGACATGGTGGTTTTTGAGGAATGGATGACATATCGCGATATAAGTTACGAAACCGAAGCTTTGAAGCTCAAGAGATTCTAAACGTTTAAAGCCAGTCTCCGTGAAGCAGAGGAAGCCTTTCCGCTAACAAAGGAACCAATGTGGGTGCATTTGAACAAATTTTCAGACTTGACCGATGAGGAGTTCCGCGCAGACTACCTATCATGGAGACATGAATCCGACTACGAAGACGAAAAGAATGGGGTGCGTGCGTGTAAGTTCACTCTCTCTTTACCCGTTATTAATTAATTAACTAACTAGTGATTCAATAATCTCATATTACCTTTCTTTTTTTCTTTATTTTTTAATAATAAATGTTAGGGTACATTGATGAACGTTTTGCCACCGACTCGGATGAGGATATGGCTTTTAAAGGTTTCAATGAGGAGAAAGAAGAGGGGTCGACGGTTGGTACTCTTAAACGCAAAGGCCTGTGCTCTTGTAAGTCTTTGATTCACTAATCATCGATTCGACCATCATATGTAACTTTCTTTGCCAATAATAACAGAAAATGGTATTATTAGGTGATGAAAAAGATACCAAAGATCAGGTGAATGCTACTGTCAAACGCCAAAGACCATGCTCTTGTAAGTTCCTCTTTACTCATCATATGTATCTTTTCTTTGTAAATAATAAATATATGTTAGGTATGACTACCGCTGCTGATGAAAAAGATATGGAACCCGAAAACAAAGAATCATAGGAAGTGCGGGTGCATGTCGGTTTTCTAAGTGACTTCATATTACATTTTAAGCTACTTTTACTTTTAATCTGACTCAAAATTTTATGGTTCCATGGTGTTAAAAAGTTGTTTTTGACGAATATGTGTTTTGTTAATGCTTGTGATGAGACGTGTCTAGCCGATTATACACGTCGTAACTAGTAATTTAGATGTCTGTTTTACAAGAGTTCAGAATGGACTTATGTTTTTTCAATTAATCAAGTTTCAGAGAGTATTAGAGGAAAATTGTGGTACTGTTAGCCTTTAAACTTGTTTTGTTCAGTAGTTCAAGTCTTCATTCTTCAAATTTTATCTTTTTAATGTTCAAAGCCTCTTTCTCACACTTTTGACCTCAGCTTTGAAGTTGAAATACACTATTCAAATGCACACAACACCACAAAAGCAAAGCAAAATCTATATAGGGATATTGAGTAGTAAGTTCAAAAGATAACTGAATGTTTGATTGTTGCAAGGTCTGATATTACTTTTAAACAAGATCAAACAAAGGTTGAATTTGAGCTGCTCATATGATTTATTTTGTCACGTGTCTTTTAAAATCAAAATTTCCGAATTAAAGTGTAACTTAAACAGGAAAAATTGCTCAGAGCTTGTGGAACTTTACCTTAAAACTCTAGTTGAAATCCGGAGAAATGTGAAAAAATCAAAAGGATTCACCACCTAATGGTGATACAGAAATCACATTTAATTCAAGGCCTGCAAGCAATGGTATTGAAGACACATTACAGAAGAAAGCTGATCAGTTACAGCCTCCAATCACAGTACTTCAAGAAATTTGGTTAATATTGTGTAAAGTTTCCCAGTAATAATAATAATAATAACTAGTGTTATGCCGGCGCGCTGTGCTGGGCAAACTTGGACGGTGGTAAAACTCAAGTGTTGTCAGTCTCGGGCGTTGAGTCGATATATATACATGAATTCGGTCGATTTTGGTTATGTGCATTATGGGGTAACGTCGGTCGGTAAAACTCGGGCTTTGTAAAACCCGAGTGTTGTAGATCCTGGGCGTTGAGGCGGTGAGTCTAAACAAATTTGGTTGGTTTCTGTCGTGTATAAGAACCCAGATAGCAAACCACATTATGTATAAGAACATCCCCACACAACCAACGGGTCAGAAGTCAAGTGTTTTTCTAAGTGAAAACTGTCTATTATATACCAAACCAAAGTTCATAAAAAATAGCAACTTTGTGGCACCGACATCCTCTTTTATACTATACTATGTAACAACCCGTCACGTTGCGGTGGTGCAATGACGCAAATTCGGTTTGTGTTGATTAAGTTCGTAACAGTACAATAATAAACCCAAAAAAGTAAATAAATACACAAAATAATAATGACAGTTGCATAACTTATGGTAAAACTCGCACAATGCGGCTGCAAGTTGACAAAAAATTTAAGCTCTATCGAATTACGACACCTATTTAAAAAAAACATAAACAAACATATTTAAAACACATAAAAAAAAAGTATAAACAAAAACTAATTAATCCAAAAGAAGATAAATAAACCAAAAAAATCCAAAAGAAGAAAAATAAACCAAAAAATCTAGGTTATGGAGGGGACTCATCATGGACAAACAACATGCCCACCAAAGTATTAAGCAAATCACCTTTAACCATCCCACCACATGAGTACATTGGTTTTTATATGAGATCTTTTACATAAAACCCCAAAAAAAGGTTTTTAAAATAGGTTTGTGGCACCAAAATTTGCTTTTTATCTAATAATAATAATAATAATAATAATAATAATAATAATAATAATTTTCTCAATGTGCATATCTTAGAGCATCATCGTGCACACCTCTGTTTTTGTGTCACAGTCAACTCAGTAAGCCACATAAGATTACCAAAGTTCTTCAAATGTATAAACGTCCTATATATTCTAATTGTTCAACCATTGTCCCTTCGTGGACACCCGATAAAATTAGAACGATACAAAGAAGATTAGCAAGACCCCTACGCAAAGATAACACACGAAAAAAAGTTGTTCAACTATTACAACATCCTAAACTAAGGATATCACTAAACTTACATGCGTAAATAATAAGTAAGATAAATTTAGTTACCAAGATCTTCAACTACAAATAAGAGGGTTGTTCATAGACTGACGACTACAAGCGTTAGCCATGAAAGCGTAATCCAATATTGATAAAAGTTTGTGAAAAAATAACCTCACTCCTGAAACTTTACGACTAAACACTAATAAGACTCCAGTTATATGACCCACCAGCCCTAGCAAAAATATTTAAATGTATACCAAAAATTAACTCAAATAATTTAATTTTACAGCACAACTAGTTAAAGTTGACTTATGCCAAATCCACTAGCTGGGGCTAAAACATTTCTAAGATCGTGTGTAGTGGATAGAGCCCCTATGGGGGCGTTATGCGTCATGTGACGTCACGTCATTATAGGGGGCTTTATGGCTAAAATGAGTGTACTGGATGGAGTCTCAACAATCATTACCTTTATTATTTTATTTATAGAAAAAAATAACAAATAAAAAATCACCAATCAAAACCAACCCTTCCCCCCACCCGACTCTATGTGGGAAGCGCCCCCACTACATGGCGCCCATAGCGCCCCGGGGGCGGTGTTCCCGCCGCCATGTGGGGCCGTGGGGGTGGGACGCGCCCCACTACAGATGGTCTAAGTTCCACGTCTTGGTAGCGTTGACTTCAAGTTGTCAGGTCTTGCACAATTGCGTTTGAGTGGAGATGTGTCAGGTAAAGGCTCGACTTGGGTTTCATGCGTCGAATCAAATGGATTGGATAATATAGGTTCAATGAAAGTGTGAGTAGGGTGGGTGCAGAGGGGAGCGTTGGATTAGTGGCCGGCGTAATCTCTGGCGAGAAATCCAAACTATTTGCAAGGAGGCCGTGAATGGGAATAAAGAAAGGCGTTAACCAAGTATGGTTTATGTTACGGGTGTTTCTTGGGTAGTTTTATTGGGTTTCTGGTTAATTGGGTTGGGATATTCAGGTTTAAGCTCAAAGAAAATTAACCCGAGAACCGGCCCAAATAAGATCGGGTCTCAGGCTGAACAAGTCGGGTAGAACAAGTATAAAAGAAAAGTAATTCGACTTCAACAAGATCAAAATAAATAAGACCATATTCCAAACCTTCATAAAACTGGAATCAAGTTTAACGTAAATCCGATATTCAACTATACAAAAATCCAAAACCTTTATCTTATCTTACTTTACTAATAAAAGAAAATGTTGAGGCTTAATTGTCAAGGCTACATTCATTTATCCTAGTCATTAATGGATCATTGGTCAAAAACATTTTGCCAATTGGGTTATAACATAGTTAAGTGAATTTTATTCATTATTCAAAGGTGTGTAAATGCCACCTTTTTAATTACTCTTCAAGAAACGTTGACGTTAAATATAATCAGTTATTGGGTTGGTGATGATTTTTAAATATTGAAGATTTATATTGTCTAACGGCATTATGCTCTAGATTATTTTATATATACACATTAATCATCATCTTTTAAATATTGTTACTTGGGAAATTACATTAAGTTCATATTTTCCATCATTTGTCGCACACATGGTACAATATGAAAAATATATATTTCATATGTCGTAAAACATGAAAGAAAAATATAATTACTTTGTACAATACATAATTTACATATTAAATGAGTCTTTAAAATGATGATTTAAACATTTGAAAATACTTCTTTATATAAGACATTTATATCAAATGTTGCGTTTAAGGTGAAGACACCTATCGGACTTGCAATCCTATTATCAAATCATGTTTGTCACGTTTCAGACTACATTTTGTATCATATGTTTCGTTCTGATTTGACTTAAGACAAAGATCGAATACATATGGGTCATTTTAAAATTTTGTGAATTTGGTTCAGGTCAAAACTACTTTAATAAAAATTGATTTTGCTACGAGTTGTTTTATAAATTTGTTACGAGTCAAAATAGTTCGAGTCGGAATGACAAACTGAAAGAAAGGTCCGAATGGTTTAACCCGTTGGTTTTGATTTTGACTCAACACAAGTATCGGATCTGAATGGATAATTTTAAAAACTATAATTTTGGTTCATGTCAAAACAACACTAATAGAACTTGATACGGGTCGTAACAAGCTGTTATCAAAATTGGTAATGGTCATATTTGTTTGAGTAAAAAAATAAGATAGATTTTAAAAATGATTGGACCATTTTAACACACTTAATATCTGTGATGTAAATAATTGGGCATTTAGAATTTGAGAAAAATAAACGATATAAAACATTTTGAATTAAAATGAGCTTTAAACAAGTTTAATACTATTTTATCCTATTATAAATAGTAACTTGCTATAACATTCTTCTCAATTTCTCTTTTTATACTTTAATTGTAGTATTTATTACAAATTAGCACTATCCTTTTCTTTTATATGTTTATTTTAAGGTATACAATTTGGGGTGGAAAATTGTCTCAAAGGTCTATGGAGGACTTTGCATTTATAGTAGCTCGGTTTTATCATCGTCAAGGAAGCTTTTAGATTTATTATATGATATGCAAAGCTGCACACGATTTCAATCATGTGAAGTATTTTGAGAATCACAATTGAAATAACATACCTTATTTATTTCATTTATTTTTTCTAACTTTAGTTTTGTTTATTTCTTTCAAATAACGGACTTTGTTTATTTTATCATTTAAGAAATCCCATGTAATACACGGGTTAAAAGGCTAATAAAACTATAATCAAATTGCTTAAGAAAACCTTCATAATTCCAAAACTATTAGAAATAAGATGTTTAAACTTAAAACAACAATAAATAAGATGATAAGAACTTCTAAATAGTCTTCCATCTTCATGGGTGAATGAACGATACGCATGCTACACTAATAACTACATGTTAAATTGAAGAATGATTATGCACATGATGCGACGGTTGATAGCCCTATAAGAAAACGACCAGGATTTCAAGTCTCACCGATAACCAAAAAAAAAATGGGGTTTCAAGTTGTGACACATGGTTCTCTCACCTATAATGGATTTTTTTTTTTAAATGAGATGATTGAGTATGTTAGTGGCTGGTCAATGATTTGAATAACTAAAAATAATACCCTCATGCATATTTTGTTAATTAGTAAAATCATGTGAAATGCACTTTACTATGGGCATATATTTATAAGGGTAATTTACTTTTTTTACCATTAAAATTGATTATTTTTATTACAAATACTTATTAAGAAGGGTATTCATACAAAAAACAATGTACAATAAAACCTAATATATCCCGTAATAACAAAACTATTTGTAGGCTCTGAGAAGGATAGAATGTAATTAAACTTTACCTTTACCCCTGATAATAGAGAGGTTGCTTCTAGAAAGATCTTCGACTCAAAACATGCAATAGACAATACATAACATAAGGCGTGTTTGTGTATGTATAGACAACTACCAATAATCCATAGGTGGTGAAAGACTGTCTATATGGTAAATGCAGACAGATATAACATTAGAATCAACCTATAAACATAGATACAAAAAGACTATCACTCGTAAATTTCACATAATTATGGGTTTCGAGTAGAATTGTTAATTTTAGAATTAGTTGGATTAAATGTTGAAATACCCACCATTTGTTATGTAATTTTGATTTCCCGGTAAAATTACTTTTAATCGATGGCTTTTAATAATATAATTCTTTTTGGCTTGTAAAAAGAAAAAAACATGTAGGCAAAACTAGGTCCCTACGACCTGCCTAAAAATGTATTTGTATACTTTCTTAAATGGACCAAGACCTGCTCGAGTGTCCGATCAAAATTAAAGAGAAAATTTGTATTTTTCCCTTAGTCATAAACGCATGAGCGTTTTGAACACACTGAAAAATGTTTTAAATCCATCCTTGTATGTCCTTAGTTATAACCAAATTTTATACCATCATGCAAAAGGTATTTAGATGATTTTGTTTATCAAAAGATTGCAACTTATTTTTATATGGTAGTATAATAATAATGAAAAGCTCTAATACTTAAAAGTTACGGTAGCACCAAACATGTCCGATTCATCATGATCAACGGTTGTTAGCAAAAAGCATATCAAACGTCATGCATTTTAAAGAATTGGGGTGAGAGTTGCGTTTAATCTTAAAGGTGAGTTTAATCTAAAAGGTGACGAACGATGATCCAAACTACTCAACATCCTCTTTATTCGATCATATCTAATTGATGCTAACTAATTGTAATTAATATAGCCATATTTTCGCCATCAAGTTAGACAAAATGATAAAACCAGTAGGACACCTCTTGTCATATATATGGGTTTTATGACAAGTCATGTGGGTTTTATGAGACTGGGTCACTAGCACAGATCTTGTCAGGTGATATGCTCAATCAAACACTATATGTTTTTAATAAGAGTAAATTATGGTTACGTACGTATGTTGGAGGTTTAAAGGTTCTTTTGCAGTTTCAATATTTGGAACAAAGTAAGAACTTTTCAAAAGATTATACAAGTACTTATAGAATGATTCATATAATTGCTTGGATCATTGTTTTAGGGGTACCTTAAAAGATTTGGGACCTAAATGTATTCTCTCTTATATGCAATAATAAGTTGGCTATGGTTTTGATGTGGTATCATTCTTCTGATGAAGACACGTCTAGCACGGGAGGTTATGTTGGAGAATGGTCCAAAGAGAACACGCTTAACTTGTACAACATTCTAACTAGGGGTGGCAATCTTGACCCATGGGTTGAATGGATTGTATCAAAATGCATAAGATGAGTCAGAATGGGTCAAACTAAAAAAAATGATTGAAACGGGTCAAAACGGGTTGACATTTCTCGGTTTTTTTTTATGGAACGAGAAAAACGGAAGAAACTTTTTGGTATTTTTACCTTTTAAGGTTTTGATTTATATTTCGAGTTATAATTTTTTAATTATTTTTTTTTGAATTTTTTGGTGAAAGGTTTTGAAATGGGTTTTGAAATCTCAACCCATTTTGACCCATTTCAAAACCCCTCACCAAAAATTCAAAAAAAAATAATAATAACTCGAAATATAAATCAAAAACTTAAAAAGTAAAAATACAAAAAAAATTTCTTCGTTTTTCTCGTTCCATAAAAAGAGAGAGAGAGAGAGAGAGAGAGAGAGAGAGAGAAATGTCAACCCGTTTTGACCCGTTTCAATCATTTTCTTTTTTATAGTTTGACCAATTTTGACCTATCTTATACATTTTGATACAACTCATTCAACCCATGGGTCAAGATTGCCACCCCTAATTCTAACATGTTTCCACTTGGCATCGGGTTTAAAGATGTGTAGGAAAAAGAAAGCTTATGTTTGGTGTTTGTACGTGTAGAGGATTTTGTCATTGCTAGCTTGGCTAGTACTCTAAGTTGTGAATTGGCTTCGATTTCATTTATGATTCATGGCTTGCTTGAATATGAATTTGGTATGGCAATGGAACCCAATTATTGATGGTTTCGGACACAAATTAAACATGGAAAGCGAATGTCATTCTTTCAAGGGCGGGGTAGGTTAATATGAATCAAATCAATTCTTGGAAGCTTACCCTACTATTTCTTAATGTTTTTGGTGCCAAAATGAGTAATTGCGCGCTTTTCTTAAAAATATAGAAATAATTTTCTATGGAGCCTTTTGCCCTGAAAATATATTGGGTGCATTTGTCTAAGGTAATGAAACCAAAAGATTATGGAGGTTTAGGGATGAGTAACTTGGGTTTGATGAATTTGGCATTGCTAGCAAAACGGATATGGAGGGTAAATGTTAAGTTGCCATTCCATAAAAAATTGGGATTACCGTAAGGTGGAAAAGTAATGATCAGTAACGGGTACGAGGTCCAAAATTGCCAAGGTTGTGGATATAATGAAAGGTTTTGGGTTTGATATTGAAAGACCATATAAGGCTATGTGTAGTAAAGGGACAACAAATTGAGTGAACTGCGACACGTGGCGGCGTCCAGTCAGCAAAGGGTGGAATTTGTTTTTGGGGTGTAATGGTGTTGTAGGCTAATATATATATATATATATATATATATATATATATATATATATATATATATATATATATATATATATATACATGATTGATTTCTTTTGAGAACCGCTTTGAGTATTAAGAACTCGAAAGAACTCAGCGTAACAATTTTTTTTTTTTGAATTTTTTTACACATGTGTAATACGCAAGTGTAAGTAATGTACAAAAAATTACAGTATTTTTTTACGCACCGAATCGACTTATTACACATGTGTAACTAACATTTAAACTTGTGTAATCATCAAAAATACTTATTCTCTCTCCAGATTAATTTTTTAATCAGATTTATTCCCAGTCACATATTCCATACTCATTTAATTAAATGTGTGGTCCATATTGAGTTCTTAAAGTTCTTACAACTCATCAATGTTCTCAAAATATCCATCCCATATATATATATATACATACACACACACATTAGTTTTTATCACCCGTATTACGGTGGTTGTGCTTTGTTTTCGTGTATAATATTCATATTTTTTTACATTTTAATTTTATTTATTAAAAAAAGTTAACAATATATTTAGGGTTTGATGATAAAATAGTTTCACAAATAGCTGACATGTTATAACCCATTTATAAACTATGGGTTTGAGACCCATGACCCGCTTATTTTTTTTACTATAAAATTGTTTCTTATTATAAATAATATATTCTTTAAAAAAATTGGATATAAATATTTAGTATATCCTTATTTTATATGATTTGCGTATCAAATCCTTGGTGAGATTTATTTTTAGAATAGTGAGATGTTATAACCCGCTTAAGGTTATCTGGGTATGGTGAGACCCATACCGTGAATTCGGGTAAAATGCATGAAAAATCTTCATTTACAAATAAAATAATATGATGGCTTGAGTAAATGTAATAACCAACCATAGAGCTTTAAAATGTTTCGTTTATTTAAGGGGGCTGTTTTATATTATTTGTTTATAATATTTATTTATTTTTTGATTTTTTATTTTTTTTATTGTATGAAAGTTAATAATATATATGATTTGATGATAAATTGTTTCACAAATAAGTGAGATGTTATAACCCGAAGCTGTATGCGTTTGAGGAGACCCAAGACCCGTTTTTTTTACTATAAAATTGGTTTTTTAATTATAAATAATATATATCTTTTTTAAATAAATCAGATATTAACTTTTAGTATATCCCTACTTTTTGGATTTTTATATCAAATATTTGGTGATATTAGTTTTTAATTTAATTAATAGTTATAACTCGTTTAAGAAATTATGGGTTTGATTAGACCAATACCCATGAATTCGGGTCAAATGAATGAGAAGCCTCTATTTAAAATCCAAGTAAATCTGGTGACTCCAAAAAAGGGGGAGCGACCAAATCGCGACACGTAAGATTTTACGGGGTTGTTTTATATTATTTGTTTTAATATTTATTTATTTTTTGAATTTATATTTTTCTATTGTATGAAAGTTAATAATATACTTATGGTTTGGTGATAAATTGTTTCACAAATAAATGAGATGTTATAACCCGATTTAAAAGCCATATGGTTTTGATGAGACCCAAGAACCGTTTATTTCCTTTACTATAAAATTGGTTTATTAGTTATAAATAATATTTATGAAAGTTAATAATATACTTATGGTTTGATGAGATCTAAGACCCGTTTATTTTTTTTACTATAAATTTGGTGTTTTGAATTAAATAATATATATATATATATATAAATATATATATTAAAATAAATAAGATATTAATTTTTAGTATATCCTATTTTATAGGATTTTACATCAATAATTTGGTGAGAATAATTTTTAATTTAATGAGATATTATAACCCGTTTAAGGAATATCTGGGTTTGGTAAGGCCCATACTCATGAATTCGGGTCAAATGTATGAGAAGCCTCCATTTAAAAGTCAAGCAAATCTGGTGACTCCAAAAAAAGGAGGAGCGACCACATCGCGACACGTAGGACTTTTATATATTCGTTTATATATATATTATAGATATATATTCCACACATAAACATATATAATAATATACACACACACATCTCACGGCGACAAATAGATACCCCCCTTATCGCCCCACATTTTGCGGGGGGGGGGGGGGGGAGGGGGGGTTCTCGCCTCTGTCGCTCAAAATTCGCCGGAAAAGGTCGCCCACTACGGGTGGCCTAACAGGATAGCGAGGCATGGAAATAAGCTGAATTTTGAATGGATGTTTAGTTAGGTATATGAGTTAGAGAGCTATGCAAAACGTCTGGATGGGGTTGTCACCACAAACGAGTCTCGAATGGTGAAAACCTTGTGGTTGTGGTGAAATCGAATCTTAAAGATCTTGAAAGTATAGTTAATAGTTTTAATTACTTGGATCGTGAAGACAACCATATATGGAATTAGGATTTGTGCGGCGTTCGGTCAAATCAATAAGAAGAATGGTTTTGGTCAAGGGCTAATTAAGAGATTCACAGGTTAAAAATTTTGATTGGTTTAACTGGTACCACTAAAGGTTAGGTGCTTTATGTGAAAGATTGTAACACCTTGATCAATGATGGATTATACACCGGACGGTACGCTGATTGTTCAGAGCTCGTAGATACTGTTAATGTGACAATAATACTAATTTATTTCATCAAATCACAAGAGAACAACTGTCTCAAAAGCAATTAACATACATAAAAAAACAAACATTATTAATTTATAATAACTTAAAATTCAAACTAAATTTTCTTCGATCCTCAATCATACCTCAATCTACAGCACGTTTAAAATACTATATATTTTGCCAAAGTAATATAAATAAACAATCAATAGATGAAAATTCCCGTTTACCTTGGCGCAAGACCAAATTACTAAGGATAGATGAAATAGATGAAAATGATATCGCCATTCTTTTAGACTTAAAGTCGAATTACTATGAGGCGCATGCACGTTCCGTCGGACCCTTCCACTTAGAGCATGTATAGTCTCTTCAATCATAAAATAATAAACACATAGCATATAATTCACATAGTTCAAATAAAATATGAAGAAAAGTAACATGCAAGACAATAGCATAAATTGGTTTACAGCTTGACATTATATATATAACGTGCAACACTTGAAAACATTTTATTATATGAAAACGGGCTATGAAAACTCACTAGATAAAATAAGCGAGTTAAAGATGATATGAACACTTAAGCGAGCGAACCGGATGAATTCGGTTTAACGTGTATGAGTTCGGTTTGATGTGTGATCCTAGAAAATATAAATACTTCTTGTTTCAATGAAACACAAATGAAATAAAAAAAACAAACAAAGACATACGAGTTCGGTTTCGTGGTTTGGAGTTTTAGAGAAAAATATATATTTCACTAAAAATGCTTAGAATTTGGTCATAAGCTATGAATAATCCATTTTTAGTTATGGTTAAAAGATTAGGTTATAATAATATTTAGTTATGTTGTTTAAGTTTTGGCTCGTTTTAAAGAAGGTGAAACGGGCCTAAAAAGTAAGAAAATAAGTTAAGCAAGTGGGTCCTTTATGGTCAGACATAAACTTGATTTTTTGTCGATTTTGGTTAATAAACTATAATTTTAGATCCATGAGGTCGTGGATAAATTGTATTTTTGTTAGATAAAATGAAGAGAATGTAAATAAATTATAAAGCTAAATTAGTGTTTTTATCTTTTTACTTATTATAGTTAAAAAAGTTATGTATATTAATTAGAGAGAAATTTATTATGGTTATAAGTTGTATAAATTGAAGAGAGAGATTGCATTTATTGTTGTATTTATATCTTTCTCATTTATTTTTAAGCATTTAAAACCTAAAATAAAACTAGTGACTCATATTCATTTATCGTATTTCTCGCAGTAATATCATTTCTCTCCTGAACTTAAACTTTTATATATATATATATATAATTTTAATATTTTTAATAGAGTTTGTGATGGAAAAAAGTTAATATTTTGAAAAAAAGTTTGTATCATATATAATCATGTGACAATATATAGAGGTTTGTTGTTATGACTAAGCAAAATTGATATCGTATTCTTACCTATTAAAATAAATTAAAAATTAAATATAACCCCAATAGTTTATTTACTAAAAGAAACATAACAATGTAACTAACATCTACCGATCCAACCCAATTTAATGCATTAAAAAATCACGTCTTTTAACGCGTTATCCAAAGTGCCATACATTTTTCCTTTTTGACCAGTAATTTTTTTTTTGAAAATTGACTTTCATTAAAAACAAACACAACCAACGACTATCACCAAGACGGAGAAAGACGCTGAAATCCAAAAACCAAAAACAACAATCACGTTACATCAAATAAACACCATCTTTTCCAATCCACTACCCCTATCTTAGATCTATTTTTGTACCAAAGAAAACCCAAAGATTTTATATCCGCAACCATTTCTACCAGCTTAGTGTTCTTGCCCGAAAAAATCTTTTCATTCCTAGCCCGCCAAATCCTCCAACAAGTAATGATGACAATTCCATGAATAATCAATCTCTTGTTCCCCGTCGCACCACAAACCTTATGCACTTCCACCAAATCATTGACATGAAAAACAAAAGATCTAGGGATGTTGCACCATGAACCAATCGCATTCCAAACGGCCATAGAAATGAAACACCCGGTTAACAAGTGCTCGAGTGATTCCTCATTACTCTCACATAAAGCACAACTATGATCATCACAATGCAAATGACGTCTAGCTAAAGCCTGCTTGGTTGGAAGACTATCCAGAACGGCCCTCCACATAAAAATATTACATTTTTTCGGGACCCAATCGCTCCATTGGAAACCGAAACTCCCAGCATCCACAACGGACCGCACCATCCATTTTTTAATCGCCGAAACCTCGAACTCTTTGCCGCTACCAACCGCCCAAGACCATGAATCTTCACGGTCAACCATCACCACCCCTTGAAGGAGATCTTCCAACTCTTGTTTCTCGATCACCTCCTGTTGGGAGCAAGGAGCTCTAAGCCAATCCCACACAATGCGACGAGAAGATCCAGTGACCACCAACCGATCTGCTAACAAGACATTTTTATGTTTTTCTACCGCATATAAGGACGGATACTTGTCCATAATCGGCGCCGAACCCAACCACAAATCCATCCAAAACCGAACTTGGCGACCATTCCCAACTGTGGCCCGGATCACTCTATTAAAACCCACACCATCAACTTAAAATTTGATCCAAAACATAACACAATTCTTCCAAACCCCGGGAACCCCATTATTAACCGGAGCAAGCCCCCAACAGCGCGAGGACCCGTGAATAGACAACACTACTCTTCTCCACATCGCGTGATGATCATTTAGAAATCTCCCAATCCATTTAGTAATCAGCGCTTGATTATTAACCTCTAAACGAGCGATACCTAAACCCCCTTCTTTTATAGGTTTGGTGACTACCTCCCAAGCCACCCATGACATCTTCCTCACATCATCCGAACCACCCCATAAGAACCTTCTCATCAAAGCTTCTAAATCATTGGTAACCTTCTTGGGTGCCTTAAAAAGCGAAAAATAATAAGTGGGAAGACCATCCAGCACCGATTTAATAAGGGTTAACTGACCGGCAATAGATAACGAATTAACTTTCCATTTAGATAGCCTCTTCTTGAACTTGGACACAACCGGTTCCCAATTAACAACCGTATTCATGTTAGCGCCAACCATAATCCCTAGATAAGAAAACGGGATTCTACCCGGCTTACAACCCATGAAACCAGCTTGGATATCGATCTCACCATCTTCTACACCTACTCCAAATAACACTGATTTATGGAGATTAATCTTTAGCCCCGAACACAAGTAAAATATGCGAAGAATACGTTTCAAGTTATCAAAATTAAAAGAAGACCACTCTCCCATAATCATAGCATCATCCGCATAAAAAAGATGGGATAAAGTAGGACCTTCATCAGGAAGAGTAATACCATGAAACGCACCTATATCACAGGCTTGTTTCAACATACCTGAAAAAGCCTCTATCAGAATAATAAAAAGAAAAGGCGATAGCGGGTCACCTTGACGAATGCCTTTATGACACCCAAATTCGAATGTAGGAGATCCATTAACAAGAACAGATGATCTGGTCGCCAACAAGATACCACTAATCCAATCGCACCAGACCGAAGGAAAACCCATCTGAGAAATAACCGACAACAAGAACTCCCAATTCACATTATCAAAGGCTTTATCGAAGTCAATCTTGAACATAAAAATTCTTCTCTCCCTCTTCTTAGCCCAAGCAATAACCTCATTAGCCACCAAAGGGCCATCAAGAATATATCTCCCGGATAAGAAAGCCGACTGATGCTCTGAGACAATCTTATTCATAACCGTTTTGAGTCGATTCACTAACACCTTCGACACAGTCTTTAAAATACAACCAATGAGACTTATCGGTCTAAAATCCCCCAAAGAAGACGGATTGTTTACCTTAGGAATTAAGGTGATAAAAGACGAATCAACCCCCGAGCAAAAACTTTTAACCCTATGAAAATGATCAAGAATATCCGCAAAATCCTTCTCGAACAACTCCCAAAAAAACCGAATGAACCTAAAATTAAAACCATCCGGCCCAGGAGCTTTGTCACCACCGCCTTCAAAAACCGCCTTCTTGATCTCATGCACGGAAAAATCACTGATCAAAAAATCCGTCTCCACCGAAGACAAGACCGAAAACCCATATCCAATCAACCGAGGCCGATGTGTAATAGATTCTTTAAACTTACCAGCAAAGAAACGCAAAACTTCCTTTTTAATGAGAACCGGGTTTGTTTCCCACGCCCCATTCACTTCCAAACCCGGAAAATAATTTGAAGATTTATGTTTATTAATAAAACCGTGAAAAAATCGAGAATTTTCGTCTCCATGAATCGCCCAATTACACCGAGCCTTTTGCTTCAAATCCCGGTAATAATGATTATCCAACTCGCCTAGTCGTCTTTTAATTTCGCTTAAAGACCATGTCTCTTCTTCCAACAAATCCAGGACCTCCATGGTTTGGTCCAAATCACGCAACTTTTGCTCCAATAAAACCCTTTCCTCTTTTCTTTGGCTTTACAATCGATCGCCCATCTACTGATAGCATCACGCAAAGCTTTAAATTTATACAACAATCTCGCATCCGGAGAACCATGAAACGAGCCATCAATAAGCGTCTTCTTAACCAACGTCCCAAAATCCTCTCTACCAAGCCATGAATTGAAAAACCTAAACGGTTTGGGACCATAGTTCTTGGAAGAACCAATTTTCAAAACCAACGGACTATGATCCGGCTTATTCCTTTCGAGAGCAATATACTCCGCACACGGCCATTCCATAAAGAAATCCCAATTAACGAAGATTCTGTCAATACGGCTTAATTTATTTCCTGCAACAAAAGTAAAACGCCTCCCTTTCAAGGAGTACTCGTGAAGATTCGAATCATCAATGAAATCGTTAAACTCATTGGCCTCACCCACATTAAACAAAGAATTCCGCCTATCCTCGGCACACCGAACCGAGTTAAAATCTCCTGCCACAATCCACCTCCCATTACCCTCCCCGATCAAATCACGAATTTCCCCCCAAAGTGCTCGTTTAGTAACTAGATTTTGAGGAGAACAAACATTGAGAATATGAAACAAGCTACTCTTTCCTTTCACAGTGCCCGAAACTAGAAGCCAATTATTATTCTTGACCACCCTTTCCATACGAAAGACTCGGGAATCCCAGATCGATAATAACCCACCCAACCTTCCAGACGAAGGAACCCAATCAAAAGAATACTCACCATAACCCCAAAACCGTCCCACATCCACATAATCCAAGGAAACAAATTGCGACTCTTGTAAAACAATAAAACTAACCTCATGATGGACTCGAAGACCTCGAATCCAATCGGCTTTGCTAGAACTCCCTAACCCACGAATGTTCAGAGAAAAAACAATCATTGAACACCTTCTTGATAGCCTTCGGAAACAAGAACCTCTTTAACATTAGAAACAAAATCTTGCAAATTCTCAACACCTAACGCCTTACTCAACTCAATGGTCTTCTCCAACTCCACCTCAATCGGACCTTGGTGTTGCACTGGATCAATACCTCTACCAATCATCGAGGGCTCCGCAGTCTCTCCCTCGATGTCTCGAACCACCTCCGTATTAGTAGACATCCCTTTGTTAAGATCCGGTGTTAAGAACACTCCTCCAACACCTGTCTCGATACCCCTAGTAACATCCGAAGGCACGTGCATAATACCGATAAACCTATCAAGATCAAACATATCTTTATCCTCCCTTAGTCTCTTCTTAGGACGCTCCCTAGAACCACTACCCCCACTCCGATTAGAAAATAAAGACTTCCGTCTGAACTTCTTATGTCCCTTGCCTTTCAACACAGAAACATTAGTACTATCAACGTTACCATTCTCGACCGCCTCCTCATTAGAATGATTATAAGAGTTCGAAAACTCCCCGACCATCACGTTAGAATTATCGTTCACACAACCATCCAACCCATTAACAACATGTTCCCTGACAGAAAACTCATTAGCTTGAGAACATTCGCCCTCTTCACGATGCACATTATGGAACTCATCCTGCACGATATTATCATCACACATATCCTCATCCGGTAAAACGGAACCATCATCCTCTTCATACTCTACTACACATTCCGGTATCCATTCCCCAACATCTTCATCCACCCACACTCTAAAAATTTTTCCCCTCCAATTAATGTCCACCCGATCCACAATCCGTTTGCACTCTTTACTCAACACACCGATGAGAGCATACGATAAGTTGTTCTCTTCACCTGATAAGGAAGCCGATTGAACCACTTTGCCAAATCTGCTTCCAATCAAATCGAATACCTCGTCTAACATCAACTGAGCCGGAACCCCATGAACTTGGAGCCAGGTGATCCGACCCTCCTCCACTCTAGTTCTATCAGACCAAGGTTCTAAAAACTCAAACCAGTCTGACCATTTGTCTTTGTCATTCAGGAAGGCATCCCTATCCCCACTAACGTAGAATACCAACACCACTGAAAGCCCTCCCAGATACTTAATCTCTAATGATCTCCAACCATGCTTCCGAACCAACTTTTTCAGAGAAGTTAACGTGTGAAGATTCACCACCCTTCCCGTAAGAGCACATCCCTTCCAATGAGAAAACCGTTCCACTGAATCATCCACCTTAATCTCATCTACTTTGTTCCGATTTAACAAAGAATCAACAAAGGAACGCCCATTACTAACTGATGCATAGGGAACCCCATTCCTATCGGATCATTCGGAACTAGGGTTTGTTTGACCACTAGGTTTTGCATGGCTATTAACAGGAACCGAAGCCGTCTTCCTCCTATTACCAGAGTCGGGTCTCTGTAGATTCTCACCATCCACAAACCGAGCAATCGCAATAAACAACTTATACGAACCGATCCATACGTCTGATAACTCATCTCCCAACCGTTTGACATCTTTCACCTCGGAAAACAATACGAAAGCAAACCTCTTGCCCCATTTATCCAGCTTCCTAGCTATATAGGAACCTTCGTAACGACCAAAGCTACCCATAACATCTTTTAAGTCTTGCGAAGAACACTTTGGGGGAAGATTTGAGACAAAAAACTTCGATAAAACCTTGTTATTACCTTGAGCCTGATGACCATTCCGTTTCCTTTTCCGATTACGTGGTTGTTCCCATTCTTCTGAATCCATGCCGCCGTGGATCGTGGTCAAAGCAGCGGGGTGGAGGATCGTCGAAGTGGAGGCTGGGCGGCTGGGTCGGTTGGCGGCGACTGTGGAGGAGAGGGAAGAGTGAAGGTGGAGGAGAGAGTTTTCCGGCGACTGTGGAGTGGTGGTGGCTCTGGAGAGGGGTTTCCGGCGACTGTGGAGGGTTTTCCGGTTTTCCGGCTGGGTCGGTTGGCGGCGACTGTGGAGTGGTGGAGGCTGAGGTGTGGTGGAGGAGAGGGAAGAGTGAAGGTGGGAGATTAGGGTTTTCCCCGTAGGGTGGCGGCGGCCGGATCCCCTTAGGGTTTTCCGGTGAGACCAAAATTGACGTGATTAGGAGAAAGTCACCCTATTACTGACCAGCAATTACCCATCCATTTTATTTTATTACATTTAAATTCTCTTACATGAACTTTATTTAATTAGATTCAGATACCAATTCAATTCAGATGCCAATTCAATGAATTTAACTCAGCTGTATTAAAGGAGAAGTGAGATTTGTATTGTATGCTGCAAGATCTTAAGTTCGAACTAATTTTAATCGGGTTTTATTTTATTGGGCCTTCAAACAGTGAGTTCCTGTGAAACAAAAGATGTTGAGCTTAAATTATTCAACGTTGTTTATAATCATAGACGTATTTTGCATAACAGGGCTTTATTCGTTGATAAGAAAAAATATTGATCACACATATCATGAACCATCTAGAAACTGTATGCAACTATATAAAAATATTCTATTTATGTCCACACTATATATAAAACACTTTAAATAGTTTATTATACAATGCAGTTGGTGGTTGTTAACCTTTATTCAGACTAATGGCACTTAGGTTAACCTCCATACCAACCCAACCCTACCCCACCCTTAAAAAAACACCATCCAATAGTTAACCACCAAATTGTTGATAACCCTAAATCATCAAAATTTAGCCATCATTTCTGCTCACCAAATCCAATTCTCATGCACAACAAGCAACACTAACACCCCACCCTCATATAACACATGACTTGCTTCACCTTCCCGTTAACATATCTTAAACATGAACCATTATTCTACACCTTCCACCCTCAACACCACCATCATGTCCACCTCTTCTCCTCCTCTTTATCCGGCCAACGGTCGAAAAATATTGCTAGATGTGCAAATCCTAGAGCTTTTCATAGCCCTGTTCGTTTTCGTTGCCATACATTCTGTACGTCAACGAAAACGAAACGGCCTACCCGTGTGGCCACTTGTTGGAATGTTGCCATCCTTAGTTCTAGGCCTTCGAGTCGACGTCTACGAATGGCTATCTCAAATTCTTAGTAGACAAAACGGGACATTCGTGTTTAAAGGCCCTTCGTTTACGAATCTTAATTGCGTAATCACTTCGGATCCTCGTAACCTTGAACACCTTCTCAAAACAAGGTTTCAAGCTTACCCGAAAGGTCCATATTTTCGACACACTCTTCGTGATCTTCTTGGTAATGGAATCTTTAACGCGGACGATGATGTATGGCAAAAACAAAGAAAAACCGCGAGCATCGAGTTTCATTCATCCAAGTTTAGAAACATGACCACCGAGTCATTATTAGAACTCGTCCATAAACGGTTATTACCTGTTTTGGACGAGTCAGTAGATCAATCTACTGAGATTGATCTACAAGACATTCTTTTAAGATTAACGTTCGATAACGTTTGCATGATTGCATTTGGGGTTGACCCGGGATGTTTAAGTCCCGGGCTACCTGAAATCCCCTTCGCTAAAGCCTTTGAAGCCGCAACCGAAGCGACTATCCTCCGGTTTGTAACTCCAACACTAGTTTGGAAGATCATGCGATATTTTAACCTCGGATCCGAAAAGACACTTAAGCATTCAATCAAAGGAGTAGACACATTTGCACATGAAGTGATTCGAACTAGACGAAAAGAAATGATGTTGCATGTTGATGATGACAATAAACAAAAGTCTGATCTTTTAACAATCTTTATGGGACTTAAAGATGAACATGACCAGCCGTTTTCGGACAAGTTTTTACGCGATATTTGTGTGAATTTTATACTTGCTGGAAGGGACACTTCTTCGGTGGCTTTGAGTTGGTTTTTCTGGCTGCTAGATCGGAATCCAACGGTGGAGGAGAAGATATTGTGTGAGATATGTGGGATTGTGAAGGAGAGGGGAGATGAGGGACAAAATGGGAATTTGGTGTTTAGACCAGAAGAGGTGAAGAAGATGGAGTATTTGCATGGTGCTTTGTCTGAAGCGTTGAGGTTATACCCTTCGGTACCCGTGGATCATAAGGAGGTAATCCTTGCTATTATACAATTAATAATTTTTTTTAGGAATGTTTGAAACTACTTATAATATATGAATGAGTCTGAGCCAGGATATTAGTCGTTCTTATTGATTTTAACGATTTACGTGACTCTTTCAAAAACACCATATTTCAAACCTCTTCAAGGCTTAATTCAGCTTTTATTTAATAAAGTTTTCTAGTCAACTACAAAGACGTACATTTGAAAAGCTTGTGCCACGTGGTGGGCATAAGAATATGAGTATCTTGCGTCCAAACATTTTAAAAATAAAACTTAAAAACAAAAATATTTAAAATCATATTTTTCAATATGTTTAATAATTCTAGAAACTTAAAAGTTCTTTTTTTTTTAATTTAAAAACTTTAAAACTTAAATTAAAACTATTTAGATATATTTTTGTTAAAAAACTGAAACTGTATAAATTTAAAACTTCAATATATGATTTACTAATCAATTAACTTGGCCAGTTGCCCTTTTTTTTTCTTTTTTCAAGTCACCAAATTAGCCATACTACAAAATGGGCATTGAGTTTTTATTTTTAAATTTTATTTTACAACTATTTATTACAAAATGGGCGTTGAGTTTTTTATTTTACAAATATTACAAACTGGTCATTGAGTTTTATATTTTATATTTTGTCTCGTGTCTTGCATATATAACTATGGTTTAGTTACTGTATGCTAATGTCTTAACGTACGGTAGGTATGCGAGAAGTTCAAAGGCAAAATATAAAGGCGAAAATCTAAAACGCTCAGAAAACACTCACAAAACTTAAACGCTCAACAAACGCTTAAAAAACGGTTTTCGTGAAAAAGTGAAAACTTGATCGATTAATCATTCAAAACTGTTTTTTTGGGTGAACAAATGATTGATTGGATATGTATTGACGATTCCGAGATGTTTGGATGTAATTTCATGGATCGATTCGTGAAAATGGATTCGCGTACGTAATATACGTTAAGGCATTAATGTATTGGATCTTTTCACTATATAATTAATACTTATGGTGCGCGTAAAAAGAACCTTACTATTTTTATTTACGAGTCAAACTTTATATTTGTAAAATAAGAAAGTAGATGGGTATTTTAATAGTTTTATTACACCATAAAGCTGATTTGGCTAATTTAATGACTTTAATATGGTTATTGCCTCAAAATACAAATTCAGGTTGTTGAAGATGATGTATTCCCAGACGGGACAGTATTAAAAAAAGGAACCAAAGTGGTATATGCAATCTATGCAATGGGAAGAATGGAGGCAATATGGGGAAAAGACTGCCGGCAATTCCGGCCCGAAAGATGGCTGAGAGACAAGCGGTTCATGAGCGAATCTGCCTACAAGTTCACGGCCTTCAACGGCGGCCCACGGCTGTGTTTAGGCAAAGATTTTGCCTATTACCAAATGAAATTTGTGGCTGCCTCAATTTTATACCGTTATAAAGTAGTTGTGGCTGAAAATCATCCTGTGGCACCAAAGCTTGCACTCACTATGTACATGAAACATGGGTTGAAAGTGAAGCTTTGCAAAAGGAGTGAATCTGATCTAAGGATGTATCAGAATATTAAATATTGACAATTTCTAGTGTAGATGTGTGGCTTGCTTTTTGAGATTATTTTTATGATTTTTTTGTTTTTGTTTGAAACCATATTACATTTATAAAATGATAATTCAATATTGTATTGCATAGAAGGTAGTAAGATGAGACTTGCAAATATTATTACCTTTGGTTGGATAATTCAATATTGTATTGTATTGCACAATATTGTATTGTATTGTGTTGCATAGAAGGTAGCATCATATTAACCACCCTTATGATTTTGGTTGGATATTTAGGTTTGATTACACCGCTTCTCTGTTTCTTATAAACTCTCTAAAACACAAAACCGCTTAATCCCCTCAAGTTTCAACCCAATTGTATTGATACTCGAAAACCAAGAGACATCCCAAAACCTTCACAAGGTTCGATTTGTGTCACATGTCCAACGATAACGAAATAGCTCGTTGCAAAAGTTGCAGATTGTTCCTCAAAGCCACGTGGCCCACGTCCAACTCCACCCGAAACTTATTTGGCAAAACATTGCAATGTGACAAAACATTGCAATGCGGCAAAACCAAAAAATGAAGGCAAAAGTTCCGGAGCAGGCAACTAAAGACCTATTAAAGCGACAATGCTAATATGAATAAAATGTAGTGTTGTTTTTGTTTTATATTTATCTTTGTTTGTAGTTAATTTAATTTTATTAACTTAATAAAGCGAGTTTGGTAGTATAATTTTATTAACCGGTTATTTCAACCGGTATAGATTAACCGCTTGGCATAATAACACGGTTAGACAAGTTAATGTTTTTAAGCCCGGAAACCGATTACTAACCATTATTGGTTTTAACAATTTGGATAACTGGTTACGGTTAGTAATTAAAATTTGAATAGATGGTTAACTGATATTGGCATCTCTGCTGTGAAACGCCCAAAATTGTGTAACATTTGTAATAAAAAATTTCTTTGTAGGCATTAGGCATCTGATGAATTTCTTTGTTCAGATGCTCAGGCTAACATAGTCTTCTTTTGATTTTGACCCAGCATTGCATTTCCGTTATTTTCCCCAAATAATAATTTGGATTCAAACAATGACCATGTGTATAACGAGACAATGCTGACCCACGAGAATGCATTTTGTGGGTGTATAAATTAATTGAGTTAATTTATACAACGTTTTTATAGTTTGTTTAAAAGGGTACAGATGGCAGCTTTTGATTGGATAAAAAGTGCCTAACAAGTTCAAGGGCTTCCTTTGGTTTGAAAGTAGGAACTTGATGTCCAGCTCCCCTAATAGTTACAAACTTCAATCCATCGTATCGAATAGTCCAACCTCCAACCTAAAACAACAAACACATATCATGGCTATTAGCGACAAACAAAGACGTCGTAAATTTAGCGACCAAGATAACCACTTTCAAAATATTAGTGACCATATATATTTTTGTTATAAAAATGTCATAAAATTTGCAACCATTTCAATACGGTCATAACATCTTCGCGTAAAAATAAAAAGTAAAAGTCCATATCCGGTTCACAAATAGATTAAAACTTAAGTTAATTGTGACCGTAGCAACAAATTAAAAGAAAATGTAAAATAAATAATAATAAATGATAGTTAAAATTCATATCCGGTCATAAAAAACATAAACAAAAATAAAAATAAAACTAATTTCGCTCGTGAAACTGAAAAAATGTTGAAGTAAAATATTAGTGAAGTATTTTGCATTAATTCATAAAAGTATTTTAATAAGTTAGTGGACTTTATGTTACCGAAATGATAAGAAAAAAATATATTAAAAGTATAACATTATTTTCTTGTAGCAAAACGGATGAAATCCTTGCAAGCATAAGGTTTAAGGAATTTGTTGTTAGAAAAGAAAAAAAAAATTGACAAGAAACTATTTATTATTATTTTCTGGTCACAAAAAAGTATTTAAAATTAATTTTTGTTACCTGGTTTTTACTGTACCATGGAGACCATTCTTCAATTGTTTTAAACCCAAGTTTTCTCAACGAGAGTCTTGTAGCGGTAACGGGAATCCTGCCATCAGTATCTCCACTATAAACCCAAACACGAATACTGCCCGCAACAAGTTTTCTTATGATTGGAAGGATCGAAGCAGGAGCATCGTTCCAAAATGTTATAGCATCACTGTTTAAAAAAAAGTACGTAGTTGTTAGTTAATTAATTTTACAAACAAAACACAAATGTTTGTATTGATGAACAAAAAGGATTATGTGATACGTTACCTACAATGCGTCCAAGGGTAAGGAATTTTTGTGGTGTTCGCGTGGAGTGCGGCTTGAACATTCGGCTTGTTCAAATATGACTCGGTGTAATCTGACTGACACGGGTCGTACCCGGTTGGTTTGGAGTGCCATTCTTTCTGTAATCAAGTTTAAAGAGAGGGTATGTGTGAGTTCTAAATAAACTGCAAGTGTCCACAGAGGCAAAATAAATTCATAAAGTAGTGACTAGTTAAAATGGAAAAAGTTTAATGAAGCAAACCAAACAGTTGCAAATCCGTCGCTTACTTTGTTGCAACAAACTCACGAAATGTTTAGCGTTAATCGGATTTGCGACAAATGCTCAACGAAAATCACTTCGCGACATATACGAGTAACCAAAAGTCCAAATTTTTTTGTTGCGACTGAACTATGTTGCAACTAAAATTTCGAATGTCATTTTCGCAACCAAATTACAAACTTTCATTATGGTGATGGAAATAGCGACCATCATATTTGTGACTTTTTTTGCGACGAGTACTGGTCGCTAATTTTGACGGTATCGCGAACCACTCAGCTTGTAGCAACTAAGTGGGCACCTTTTCCAAAGCGAATGACTGGGTTTTCGCTAAACTTGCGACGAAAATAAGTTGACACTGTCACAAACCGTGACCGACTTTACTGGTCGCTAAACTTGCGATGGCTGTTATTATATGACTATCTCGCCACGTTGGTTTTTTGCACCGCTGCCAATGTGCGACAAGTAGGGGTGTTCAAAATACGATTCGAATTCGAAACATTCGAAATTCGACTCGATTCGAATTCGAGTATAGTAATCTAATACAAATTGAATACGAATTCATGATTTTTTATTCGATTCGATTCGAAATTCGAATTCAAATTATATAATATATTAATATATATTTAGTTTATTAATTTGGGTCATATCCTTAAATAATAAATGTCAAAACATAATAATAAATCCCAATAACCCATACTGATATTTCTTAATTTTCTCAATGCTTAATTTTGAACTTATTTTCATGTGGTATTGTAGCTACTTTAAACTTATATTTATGTGTTTTACATTGATGATTATGATTTTTGAAGTTTTTGACATATGTGAACTTGAATCGATTCAAATTTATTCGAATTCGATTCAAATCGTCGATTCGACTTCGAGTTTCAAAAATGAATAGAATCGAATTTCGAATATGGGATGTAATACGAATACGAATACGAATCGAATAATCCAACTTTTAAACGAATAGGAATCGAATACGAATACCAGCAAAAAAATAAATTATTCGAATTATTCGATTCGATTAACTTGAAAATTTGTTATTCGATTCGATGAACACCCCTAGCGACAAGTTGTTTTTAGTCGCTAAATTTGAAACACATTTAAGTAGACATTGTCACAAATTGCGATTGATTGTTTCGGTCGCTAAACTTGTGATGAAAATTTCTTCTTTGTGTTTTATTTAGTACTGCTTCAACTGATTTAAAATTGATTATAAAATGAATGAATAAGTTGCTAAATGAGTACTCACGTGCTTGGAGAAAATAATAGGGGAAACATTGCCGTGCATATGCGTACGCTGAGTAGAACTAGAATTAACATCCACACACGTGGGAGCATACAAGCTATACATGTCGATAAGTTTGTAAACTTGAAAGTATTCACCCAACGCTATGTCGCAATCCGTAGATGATTTCGGGTCGCTAAAGTTGCATTTTGTCTTTACATCATGATACACGCGATCTGATATCACGGCATGATCCCAAGCATAATCGATCATTCCCGTCTGATCAGTTTCATCATCTAGCAATGCATTTCCAATCTGCATTGTCATTTGTAATTTTAAAACGTTTCAAGTAAAATCGAAAACTATATTTCTCAAGAAAATAGAGAATATACCATTATTCCTTTGAAGTTTATACGATCTTGCTCAGAAATGTTCTTGTTGTTATCGTATATAAGTTCAGCTAATTGTGGAACGTAATGCCCTGAAAATACATGTATGAAAGATTTAGTTACAGGATAATTAAATAAAATCCCACAAGAAAATATAAAAGTTACTTTTTTTTAATGACAGTTAGTAACACACTACTAAAAAAATTAACTTGCGACATTCAGATTTGTAGTAATCTTGTGGCAAAATGGTTATACGGATTACCAACAATTAGGCAACAAAATAGGTTGGTAAAACAATCGCAAATCAAGTTACCAACAATGTTATGACCAAAAACAATCGTCACTAGCTGTCGACAATTCGCAACAGCCAATTTAATAATATTGCAACCACATTGCGACAACTTTCTCACGAATTATACGAACACGCAAATATCCTAGTGCCTATTCAAATTATCACATTTTCAGTTCGTTGGTACAGAATCGTTACAAAACACTTAGATTATTATGTGAAAAATAAATTAATAAAATCTTTCCACTTTTCATTAATGGTCTATATTTTCTCAAAAATATTTTTGCTTAATACACATATATAGGTTATGTAATATTAAACTTATCTCACAAATTTATTCGCGTACGTTTTTAATTTTATTTTGTTTCATTAATTTGTTTACGTATATATTTATTTAATTTTGTGAACAATAATTATTACGCGCGTACCATTTTATTATATTTAAACTCTTAAGGGTAATTAAAAAATAATAATAATAAATGATTCATTTTGTTATGTGGTTTTTGGCAATATATCCATGTATGTATAATGGCTCCTACATATATATTGTGTTACCTGCATAGCTTTCACCAGCAATGTAGAATTCATGGGTCTTGTACTGTGGAAATCTCTTAAACCATTTGCGGATAAACGTGTACGAGTCCTGGGCTGGTCAAACATTAATAAAAATCGTTATCTAATATGTTTGTGTGTGGCGAGTATGAGTGTATGTATATGTAAACATGTATACTTGCGTGTTTATGTATCATGTATGCAAAGTACATATACCTGTAATTTTGTCACCGAGCTGTTTGATGTCAGTGCTAGTGTTTGTGTATGAGAATCCTACACCAACCGGGGACTCGAGAAATAACAAGTTTGCAGCTATGACAAACATAAAAACGTAATAATTCGATCATATGTTGTTGAACTTGATGCAACTGTTAAGATTACAAAAATATAGCTAGATATAATTCATATTTTTAATATATATTTTACCTTTGTTCCAAGCCTCTTTGTTTAAAAGGAGTTTTGATTCACCCTTTTGGACTACAAAAGGTCCCAACTCTTCCAACCCTCCAAATCCAATGGAGGAACATCCAGGACCTATTTTATAATTTAAAAGTTAAGTTTGAATACCATGAACAATCCTAAAACCTTTTGAGTGAAACCAAACCGAAGATTTGAAAACTCCGTTATCAAAACCGCTTAATAACAGGTTTCAATAGAACTGGTCCTTTTTCACTTGGAAACCAGTTTCGAAACAAAACTGGTTCCAGCTAAAACCAGTTTTAACTTCCGTTGACCAATACCTAACCCGGTTTGATCTAAAACTGGTTTGTGCACCCCTTTGACAATTAGCAACAAGTAGTTAGTTTGTGTGTGTGTGTGTGTGTGTGTTGGGGGGGGGGGGGGGGGGGGGGGGGGATGGATACCCTCTAGGCCTTCAGTGGGGAGCAAAAATGGGCTTACCTCATATGGGCTAGTTAAGAGTCCACATATTTTATCACGTCTAAGCATTTTTAGCCCACTTTAAGACATACGCAATCATTATTCGCTAAACTTAAAAACAACGTAATAACTAATAACCCATGCGTTGTGTCGAATTGAATTCTTGTTTAGGTCGGACGGTCCGCAAAACAATACTTATAGGCTCACCTTTTATAGTAATGCTAATTCATGGAATAAAATGTGAAAACAAAAATCGACTACTTATCGCGTTTCATCACTTATTATTGCTAAATTAATATAAAATAAAAATAAAAAATAAAAACAAAGTACATATTGCTTAAAATGAAAAAATAAAATAAAATACATGTTTATCAATGAGTTGTCTCAAGAGGCCAAGACTCAAGAGTGTGACTTGCTGGGCCGTTGTCAGATGTTGGGTGAAGCTGTCAGCCTTTTTATTGGTCAAAAGGCCTTATTAAAAGCAATGTCTATGGCTTTATTAGACAACCAGTTTAAAAGGTGATAACAACGTTGTAGTGGATGCTCATCATTCTAAAGGTACAAAATCACAGACAAAAATATTCCACTATAACTAAACTATTAATCTTATTAAATGAAATTATAGATGCATTAAGATAATCATAATTGTATCATTAAAAAGATAATTATGTTTATTATTTTTATTATAATAATTAGTCACATTTGCCCAAAAATTTAATATTTAGTTTAAATGGCTGACCATCTTTTGATTCTTTTCACATCTTGTTTTATTGCCACGGTTGTTTGGCAAGGTGTTACTAGTGGTTCAAAGTTGATCCGATTTATGCACTCCGCGACCTTTTCGAATTTCACAATTTGGTTCCAAAGGAAGATCACTTTAAAGAGATAATCCATGTAGTTATGGTCTTCACTTGTTAGCGTATTTAGTTAGTTAGCAACGAAACATAATTTTCAAACAAGAAAGCTGATCCTAAGAAGATTTTGGAAGTTCTCAAGACCTTGGTCTCTTGGATTAATTGGTTTAATTTTGTTTTGGTGTAATATTTGTAATTAGGTCGCATTTTAGGCCTATGTTGAGAGGATGTTTATAAAAGTTAACTTTTAGAAAAAACAAAAGTCATAAATAGGAATAAAGAAAAAAAAAATGTGGTCTCTAGTCTCTACTAGATGGTGGGTGGGTGGGTGGGTGGGGTGGAGGGGATGGGGGACCAAATGCTTTTGTACATTTCTATCATTGATGAATGGTGCCATCAAGAAATAATATTTTGTCCATTTAAAATAATATCAAGGTCTGTTTATGAATTCAATAAAGATGTCTGCAAATGCAAGTGGGAGCAAATGTAGAATGTAATATTGATGATCCTAGGATGTAAGAACAGAAGGTCAGAAACCATCATATCTCAACATGGACATAAACAATGTTTTTGGATTGTGTACATCAGCATCTTTCTAAAACTAGGAAAGCATCAATTTTGAATTTCGTGATAAGCGATACAAATTCCTTTTTAATAGATTTTAATTCAACGAAACACGACTCATAATTCCAGATATCTGTTTATTACAACCAATGATTTATTAGCTTGACAGACAAATAGCGTGGCCGGACTTATCATATGATATGAAGTGAACGTTAGTATGATTTTCATAAGTGATGGTACACAAATTTAGACACATAACATGTAGTTTGGTTGCCAAATTTTGAAAAGAACATGCAAGTGTTTCGAATTGAGGTCATGCTAACATATGGTCGAAAGTACAAGGACAATAACGTCCATATGCACATAACTCTTTACATTAGAATATCAAGTTCTATATTCCAATACTTTTGATGCCATTACTGTTTACAGACCATGACATTTTGTCTTTAATACCCACTTGTTATTGGTTTATTATGCATAATCATCATGTACGTGTCTTTTATAGTTAATCTTGAGCGATTATATTCTTATCTTTTAGTTATTATTGAACCTAAGTTTAACTTGCACGTAGATTTTTGCTTAACTCATACGTTTGTCAACAAAAATTGACTTCCACAACATTTTTTGCTTAACTCATACGTTGTGTCCAAGATTAGGACCTTAAAATCCACTAGCTTCTCCACCCCCACCCCATCCACACACACACACTTCCTCTGACATCAAATATTTTGTTTTGAGGTATATATTAGACTGATAAGTCACTATTAATATCTAAAATATAGGGTGATGTTACTGTACAATAATTGTTTAACGTACGATATGTACGCGAGACTCTCAATGACAAAAACGTTCAAAGGCAAAGTTCTAAAACGCCCAGCCAAAAACCTAAAACGCTCAAAAACGGTTTTCGTGAAAAAAAGTAAAAAATTTCGATTAACTATCCAAACTGTTTTTTCGGTGAACCAATGATGAATTGGATATGTATTGCCTATTTCGAGATGTTGAGATGTGATTTCATGGATCGATTTCGTGAATATAGGGTACTCGCATATCTATTATGCGTTAAGGTATTATTGTATTTTATCTTTTCTCAACATGTGTATACATATAGTTTAATTCATTCAAAACATATTTTTCTATAAATTTTACAATATATGAAAAAAAACATTGCGTCATGCGTGACAAAAGTTGTTTGACAGATACGATGACAACAATCTTAATTAGTGGATTATGTATCCAGATAATATTATTATTTTAGATGATATATATAGTTGTTTATTTTGTTATTTTACTTTAAAGAATTATAGTTTTAACTTTTATAGTTTATTTATATTAATTTATATAGTATTAATATTTTATGTAGTATTTAGTCAACTAGTCCCACCAATGAACCAGTAAGACAACGGTTTGATTTTCGCTATGATTGGCGGTGAGAATTATATAATTTATATTATACAACCCATCTAACAACTTTTAGTACTGTTAAAAGTTAATAATCGCAATTATATAACTAATTAAGAATATGCTGGCTTTTTATTCTTTTTGATGTCATTGCCAAATCATTTTTGTCGAGCTAAACAATCAATCAAGAGGGAAGTTATATAATAATAGCATCGAAACCCAAAAGAAGAATTTGGTTAAATTGCACTTGTAATTATGTGAACTACGCAATTCTCCTTTTTAGTCAGAGTTATGATAAAAACATCATAAACAATTTGTTTGCTTTATAGCATTCTCAACAGGTTTTCCATATAATTGTGAGTGGATTCTCTATATCATATAGAGTAGTTGTAAGTGGTTGTGAGTAGATGAGATAGATAAACTTTTGTTTATGAGTAAATTTGCAGAAACACTATTCAACTTCAACTTTTATAAATAATTAATGTTTTTTAAAAGTGGTGGTGCGTAGAGTAAACATAAAAGGTAATGGTAAAAATATTTTTTCATTTAACTGAAAATGAAAAAAAAATATACTATTTTTATTTATGTAATTAAAAAGATGAAAATAGAGATGCCGTTGAAAATGATCTTATGTGACAGATTGAATTGCGTTTTATACAATGAAGTTCTTAAGATAGAACTGTCAGAACGGTATACTAAATTCATAAGTAATGGCAAATTGAATTTAAAGGAATGGCAAGATTGGTCACTCAACTTAGTTTTCATATGTGGTGGCTTGTTTTAATTTATTCATACCTAGTACTTTAA
The DNA here is from genome assembly GCF_021521415.1 of Bidens hawaiensis. Classification (NCBI taxonomy): domain Eukaryota; kingdom Viridiplantae; phylum Streptophyta; class Magnoliopsida; order Asterales; family Asteraceae; genus Bidens; species Bidens hawaiensis. Next base: position 47,619 of record NW_027492042.1, on the reverse strand, counting down.
CAATCAAAAACTTACCGCGTCCTTTCGCTTAGTCAACACCATTATTAATTCGGCTCTACTATCAACTGTTTAATATTTAGACATATTAATTTAAAACAATTTAGTTAAAAGAAATATAAAAAAATGCATGAAAGATGGATTGGGGGTGAAAGATGACCATTTTCGCACTTGACAAAAGGGTCGTCGTAACATAATGATGTGACGCTGTTGTGAAGGAGACATAATATAAGCATTTTCATTTCAAATTTATTTATGTTTTACTAGCACCTATGACCAATAAATCTTCATTTAGTTTTATAATAAAATTGTTAGGTTTTAATCTATTTGTGGTACGGAAATAACATTGGGATCAACAGTACCAGTTGAAATATATAAATATTAGATTTCTTTTCTTGCATAATTCAACAATTAGCATATATTTACCTAATATGATTACAAAATTATGAATATTTTTACTGAAAAGTCATTCACCATGGTAAAAAAATTAAAAGAAAAGTATTGAGTATTAATTGTTACCTCCATTCAGCCAAAGAAGAAGAGGTTTCTTTTTTGGGCTTTTGGCAGCTTCAAAAAACCAATAAAACAGTGCCCTACCATGACTTTCATTCACTGTAACATATCCAGCATACTGACTGAAGCTCACAGGAGGCTGGCCCGGAAGGCCGAGCACGCGGTCAGCATTTTGTTCAAGCAATGCCTGGCCCGTTGGCGGAAGTTGGCCGGAAACTACCACACAGCTACTGACAATGGCTACTGAAATAATGAGAAGAAAACTACTTGTCCTTGTGGTGTACATTGTGTGTGTGTTTTGAAATGATTGAAGGACAGATAGTATGCATATATATACAAATTGCTGTTGACCATTAATGTATAGGAAGCAAATATCATTTTCATGGGCATCAACATTGGAAATATCTATTTTGGACCCTACACAACAACTTGTTTTCCTTTTTTTCTTCTTGTAATTAATATGAATTGAAGACTATGATACATGTGTGTGTGTGCGATATTATTTCAACTTGTTTTATTAAAATTAATGAAGATGGTTTGGTTCATAAGACTCCACGCTATGGGCGCCCTTAGGGGGCCGAGGGCATCGGCCAAAATAACCATGAGCGGCTACGATATTATAAGTTTCTTCTTCTTGACTGAATCTGTAACCTTTATTAGCAGATTCATTTTCTGTGGTTTCCCTGATCAAACTAGAGATTACCAAAGAATCATGCATCACACTAAATAGGGAGCCGCCGAATACACCAGCTACGCCTAGCATGTGAAATGGGTGCATAAGGATATTGTGCTCAGCCTAGAATACAATCATGAAGTTGAAAGTACCATAAATTCTTAGAGGCATACCATCAGAAAAGCTTCCTTGACCAATTGGGTAGATCAAGAAAACAACAGTCGCATGGGGGCGAGGGGGCGCGCGGGGGGGGGGGGGGGGGGCTTTAGAACGATGGGCGCCATTCTCTCTCCATCTCTCTCTCTCACACACACATACATATATGTATATATAGGGCGTTAAAGGGGCTTTAAACAATAAAAAAGCGTTATGGAGAAGGGTTTCGAAGCTCCGTTTTCTTACGTGGCGATGACGTGGCACTGTGGAAGGGCTTCGATGCCCCCCACCATAAAGTATAGCCTAATTGTGTTTTGTTGATAATATGTAACATATATAAAGTTAGGTTGCTATAAAGGATGTAATCGACATAATTAGAAAATTGACTTCCATCGATAAAAAATCATCAACGGCCTAATGGGTGTTTCGTCGGATATTACGATAGATAGGTCAATTGGTCAGCTTTAGAAAAACGAAACAAAATATGCATTTTTCTGTTTTATGTATCTGACAACTGCTTTATGTACATATAAAAATATTAAACTACACGTTTTACAATACTCGTTGGTTATATTTATATTTACAATTAATTTTTTTAAATTGTAAACTTCTTAAGACTCGAACCCAACTTGTGTTTAAGAGACTTTCATAATGTTTTACACAATTTCATCCTTCGAAATGTGACTTTGTACTCTCTTTTTAAAGTTACCTTGGGAGAGTTGAATGAATGGGAAAGAAAAGGATATATAAGGTCTAAACTTTATAAATCCAAGTCTTTGATTTTATACTCATATCACAAAAACTTTTTTCTTAAAAAGTCCTACGTACTCTTGAGATTTTATCCCTAACTCTAACTTTAAAAGCTTACATAACATTATAAGGCTAAAGAGTATACATTCTTTCTCATTTCCCCTCATTTGTCATATCTGCGTCACCTTAGTGTCAACTCAACTTTTCCTCTATCTTTCAACATCACCCTTTAGCCCCTCTTATGGTTAATTCCCCTCTCCACATTTCCATTTTATTTAATATAACAAAAATTAAAAGAAAAGAAAAATAATTGATTGATTGATGGGGTCACCACCCTTCAAATGACGGGAGTGATCACCCTCATTTGGGTCAGGTCACTAGTGAGATGGTTAGAGGAGGGATGGTGTTTAAATGATGCCATACGTGATGTGACATGCCACATATGACCAGTGAGTGACCCAAACACACCTACACTCATGCTAGTAGTAATCTTTTAAATAAGTTACAATATAAAAACGAACATTTTTTACTTTTTAATTTAAATGTGATATTGCTATAGGTTTTCGTTTAATTCAAAAAAAAATTAACACATTATATGATTACTAGTGTGTATGTACAATATCAAGAATAGTATTTAACATAAAATTGAATTCACGAAAATATCACTAATCATGGAAAACACATAGTCCTCAACCAATAACTTTGAACGAAAAATAGACGACAAATAATACTAGATTGTCCTAAAAAATTAAAAAAACCAAATAAGTGAATGGAAGAAAGATGCAAACAATTATTTGAATTATAAGGCTTAAAACATGTTGATATAAAATTATTACCATCAATACATAATACTTTTATAATCAATATCATCTTGTTAGGCGTTCGATTACGAAAGGCAGTGTCGTAAAAATCGTTAGTCGGTAGTCGGGCGGTGTGGTAGGGACTAGCGATTAATCGGAATTAATTCCTGAAATAATCAGATCAGAATTTAATGTATATTTTTCAGTTATATATATACATGCACACATTTTTATGTGTAATTTTCAGTTTTTGCATACACAAACATATTTAGGCCATAAACTGCCTGAAATATCGTTGGAAACCGCTTGTTTTTGTTGGAATCTCGTCGAAAACCACTGATTGATGTCGGAATCCTGCCTTAATATGCTGATTTTGGTCAGAATCTCGCTGGAAACCGCTGATTTTGATCGGAATCTTGCAAGAAACCGTCGATTTTGGTCGGATTTGACGATTGACCAATTAATTAGCCGACTAGCGATTAATCGGTGCCTAGTTGAAACTTTTGCGACACTGATGGAAAGGATGGGGGTATCAGTTTAGGAATTTATGTAACAATGGTCATCAGGTTACTCTCAATGCAAGTTTGGATATGGTTATATTTGAGACATACATTTGGAGAGCGAATATTCATTTAAGTCAGTTCAGAATTTTACTGATCTCCGCGTTCTTCCAAAGGGTGTCTCTTAGACTATGTGGAATCGGTTTGTGCAGAGGAAAGTGAATATTTTGGTCTGGAATCTTCTTTTAAATCGGCTTTCGATGAAAACTAACTTCAGTAATCACTGTATGGATATCCCTTCTATTCTATGCTCTTCATGAGATAGCGCTGCTTAGACAACCGATCATTTTTTTTTGTTTGTAATATGGCTTCTAGATATTAGAAGGTTGTTGAGTATTAGCTCCAGATGATCTTTCCCACTTAGTTGTTCTCTATTGTGGGGAGAATCGAAGCTTTTCCACAGTGTCACGTCAGCATCACGTGAGCACTGGACATCGAAGCCCCGACCTATAACACCATGATGTGGGTTAAGCCCCTTGGGCACTCCTATTATACATACATATATATATATATGTGTGTGTGTGTATGTGTGCGAGAGATGGAGGGAGAGAACGACGTCTGACGTTCCAAGGCAGCCCCTCCTCATCGCCCCCACTATTTCCGCCCCTGGCGGTGTTCCGCGCCCAAGGCGGCCCACTTCCGCACTTATAGCGTGGAGTCTCAAGGCTATGTGTAGTGGAGATGCTACAAAATGGGGCGACTTGCGCCACGTGGCGCGCAGTCAGCAAAGGGTGAGATTTTTTTAAGGGGTGTAGTGATGGTGTAGCCAATTACACACACACACACACATATATATATATATATCACATTATTATAATAATATATATATACACAACACAAGCAGGACAAGAATTTGTCGCCCCCACATTTCGCCCATTTTGTAGCCTAGGAGCTGTGTTTCTCCAAAAACCACCCCCTTGTCGCCTTGTTTTACCACCCACTGCGCATACCATAATTGGGGCCTTCGATTTGGCTTTCTAGTTGGAATCACCATAATTGGGGCCTTCGATTTGGCTTTCTAGTTGGAATCGAGAGTTTTTCAAAATAGAGAAGATTTAAGTTGGTAGGATAACATTTTTAGAGACATAGGAACGATAAAATTTTGGAGCCATAGGAACTATCATCGTATAAAAGAACAAGAACCAACTGACCACATCATATACCAAACAAACGAAGTAGAGTGTGCAACAACTCATATCACAACCAACAATAAGTAATAGTCCGAAAGGCAGCACTCCAAACCCACAACCACTTTAAACATCAATATAGAGTTGGTACCAAAACTACTTGGAGTATACATTAGAAACGATATTACACTGAATGTATCACAAAACAAGAAGATAGATACTGGAATAGAAAAAAAAACATTAAAGAAAATACAAAGAAATGATGCACGAGAACCTAATGACTACTTATCTTGGCCTTGAGAGTATAAATGACGGTAATAATGTGAAATCCTTTTAATTTCCGACTTCTGTTTCCTGAACTCTTAGATATGTGAAGTTGTAATCCAAGTCTGACTCAACATTCTTGCCTCCTTCCAACACCTTAACCACCGTTGACATTGAAGGCCTTTTCTTCAAATTTGTCTGTAAACACCAAGCAACCACTTTCATCATCTCCGCCACTTCAGTATTGTGTAATTGCATATCTTCACTACTGTGTTGGTCAATCGTATCTAACAATGTTCCTTGCTCCCAACATTTCTGAAAGACAAATAACAAGTGCTCGCTTTCTTCCGGCTGGGATCAATAAAAATTTTTCCTACCACACAAGGTCTTCAAGAGAACGATCCCAAAGCTGTATAAATCCTGCTTTTCAATAATAATTGAGCTCCGCCATTCCGGAGCAATGTATTCTTCTGGCTGGGATCAATAAAAATTTTTCCTACCACACAAGGTCTTCAAGAGAACGATCCCAAAGCTGTATAAATCCTGCTTTTCAATAATAATTGAGCTCCGCCATTCCGGAGCAATGTAGCCAGTAGTTCCTTTTATGGAAGTCATCACTTGGGATTGAGTTCTGTCAATATGCTTAGATAACCCAAAATCAGATACTTTGGCATTGAAATCATTGTCAAGAAGTATGTTTTGAGGTTTTAATATTAAGATGCACACTTTTTTGCCTACAATCTTCGTGGAGATATGCTAAACCTTTCTCTATATGAAGAATAATCTTTTTTCTGCATTTCCAAAGTATGTGCTGCCAAACTCCTGTTGATTTATATCCTTGAGATATGGGTAAAACATAAACCCTAACATGTTTATTCAATCATAAATAAGAAATTAGACATCATAGTAATAGAACTTACTTGTAGAAATCGAGATCACAGAGAAGGATGATGATGACATGATGACTCCTGATATGGTTCCATTATGACGTCACTCATTGATGGAGATCTTAGAGAGTAAGTTATTGGTGTGTGTTTTTTCTTTGTAATTGTTATGTGACATCTAAGTTAAACCCTATATATATATATATATATATATATATATATATATATATATATATATATATATATATATGGGTATGTCCATCAAATAGGCCATATATCTTATGGGACCAATTAGGTTATTTGACTAATCATAAATATTTAAATGGTAATGAGGCCACATTATATGGGTTTTTCCAACAATCTCCCACTTGGCTTAATAACCATTTATGATGAGTAATTTGTTAAAAAGTGGCCAAGTTAAACACTCATCAAGTTTTACATTAAAACTTCAGTATATAGTTACAATCGTTTGAGTTGTTGATAACTCGAGATCCCAAACAGTCATACTAAAGTCTCAACATACACCATTTAAATCTTAGGGTCAAATAACTGGAATAAACCCTTTAAGGTAATTAATTAATTATTTTGCATAAGTTTTGTCTATATATCATAATGTGCACATAATCCTTATTATAGACAAAAACAAAGCATTTGAGGAAATCATAATAATTCATACACGCCATATTCTATTTTACAATGTCTCTACTTATAACCATCCGCGTTATAAGTTCTCGGAAAATTTTGAACGGGAGACTTTAAGTTATCGGTTCGTGATAGCATATTTATAGTGTTAATGTATTCGATACAAATGTTATTTTCCTCTACTCGTTCACGTACGACTACGAACAAGTACTTTGCATCAAAAAATAATGCAGCGCCACTCTAATTTTACTGTTAAAAAAAACTAATGGCAACTGACTTAATAAAGTAAATATTCAATTGTCGTGATATAGAGTTAATAATTATGAGTCAACTTATCAAATTTCCTAACATCATTCCATGGCACGTTGCATAGTACACTGCAACATATTCAGCCATCATTATGGAGATTCTTAATTGATGCTTATGACTCCTCCATGACATTGGTCCGCCTGTCATAATAAAGAGATATCCCTAATTTGATTTTTTTTCATATTTGAATTCAACAAAGTAAGAATCAAAATAGTCGATTACTTTCAAATTATCAGTTGTTTGTATATCAAGTTTATTTTGTTCTTTATAGATATCACCATACTTTATTTGTTGTCTTATAATGATCTAGACCATAATGAGATTGTTAATTGGTCTAGCATTACAACAATTAATGTGATATCCGGACGAAAACAAAGTTAAGTATACATCACACTTTAACTACTAAATCATAAGGTATTAATTTCATCACTCTTTTTAAACCTCTGTTTTCGGACATTTAAATGAAATGAAAACACCTCCTTTAATTATCGGAGAACTGATGGAAAGCAACACTGCATGCTATATTGTGTAAGAACATGATTAATGCAAGCCTTTTGAGACAGACTTAATGTCTCATAGATACGATCTCTGTGTATTTGATGCCTAATATGTAAGTGGCTTTTCCGAGATCCATCATGTCAAAGTTATGCGAGAATGATCGCTTTAACCCATGCAATAAATCTAAACTATTACTTACCAAAAAAAAATCATCTATGTAAATGACAAGTATAGTACAATTTCTCCCACTCATTTTGAGGTAGGTTAATTGATCCACTTGATCTTCATACATCATTTTCTTTTAATAGTTTCATCTAACTTTAAGTACCATTAACGTGCTATCCGTTTTAGCCCGTATTTGGATTTCTATAACTTACAGACTAAATGTTCCTTACCCTCATGTTTAAATCCCTTAGGTTGAGTTATGAACATGTCTTTACACAAGTTACCACTTAGGAAAACAATCTTGGCATACATCTAATGTAGCTCTAAGTCATAATTTACTACTAATGTCATAACAATCCTCAAGGAATCCTTCTGTAATACATGTGAGAAGGTTTCTAAATAATACTCTCTTTTAGGTATAGTCTTTAACAATCAATCTTGATTTATAACGTTCGATGTTTTCATTCGGGCCTGATTTGGTTTTGTAAACCCATTTACTAATTACGGGTTTTTATACCCTAGGGAAATTTAACCAAGTCCCAAACGACATTCGTATTCACAAAAATCAAAACACATCAAGTATAGCTTTATTCTATTCACAAGGTTGATCACCACTCATGGCTTCATTATAAGAGATTGGATCATTATACTTTCCTAAATCCAAATCAGCTTCATTAAGGTAGGTTACATAAGCATCTTTGTTAGTAGGCCTATTAGTCAAAGACGACCTAAACCGATTTATGGGTTCATGGGTTCATGATCATTAATGGGTTCTAGGTTGTACTCTTGTGTGTTTGATGTGCCTTAACTCTTATAAATATTTAAAGCATTATTTTATGAGGAAACATTAGGTGGTGCAGTGTTATGTACAAAAGGAGTAATAGGAGGTAAAGTTGAAGAGTCTATCCCCCTCCTATTGCACTTCTTGGAAATCAAAGACTTCACTTTCACTGCTCCCACTAACCTTAGAGTTCTCTAGAAACTCAACATCACGAGTTTCCACTATGCGAGTTGTAGACAGAGGGTAATAGAATTTAGATCCCTTTGTATGTTTGGGATGTCCTATAGAGTAACAACTGACAATCCTCATGTCAAGTTCTCGTTGTCTATTATAAAGTTTAACTTTGGCAAGACTACCCCATGCTTTCATATATCATAAGCTTGGCTTCCTTACTGTTCAAATCTTGAAAAGTGTTTTAAGGACACATTTAGAAAGATCCCTATTATATATATATGAACAATTGTCTTTAAGGCTCCGATACATAAAAAGTTAGGAAAATTTGAGTTTGATAACATACTTATTACCATATTGTCTAGGGTTCTATTTCTTCTCTCAGCGATGGCGTTGTGCTAAGAAGTACCCTTAGTGGTAAATTTGTATGTTGGCATATAATACTCACCTCGTCTATATGATCAGACAACCTTTATCTTATGCTTAAGTTGAATTTTAACGTTAGTCATAAAAGGTTTTAAATATGTCAGATAATTCATTTTTTTCTTTAACTAAATACAAGTACGCGTAAATTATAGAGATTTCAATCAAGACAATCACAAACAAGAGTTGAGAGTTTAAACTAATAGTGACTTTGTCATGCCCATGAAAAACTTCATGTCCATCACTGTCTAACTTTGGTAGTGATACTAAATTAAGGTATCATAAAGTATATACAATGAAAATATTTTCATATTAAATTGCATGGCTTATACGACATCATTAAGTTCGTCACCAACTCTCGTTTTAAGAATTCTTTTGTTTCTAATGAGTTTCTGGATTGTAAGAAATACCTTTCTTAGTTAGCCCCTCCTTAAATTTTTGAATAACCCCATCGCATGTGTCCTTTATTATGGCACAATTTACATGTGATAGTTTCTTAGAGATATTAGGCGGGTAACAGTACTTGATTTAGATTTATGGACCTTAAAACTTTCCACTTTAAATTTCCCCTTGCTCTAATGTGAGTTGTGGTAGCGGCGTAAGCAACTTCCGGTTTTTCTAGATTTCTATCGCTCTTCCTGTTGCACACATATTTCTTATGAACTCACTTGGTGACTATTTGTCTTTTCTGACTGTTATAGTCGATCTTAAAAGCATCAAAACATCCAGGAAGAAAAGTTATGATAAATTCACTAGAAAACATTATCGAACTCCATGTCTAGTATATTTAACTTATGGGACATGTTGCTCGTCATCATAATGTGCTTACGCACACCACTAACTTCATCGTGCTCGCATGTGCTTTAAAAGATACCTTAAATTGTACCTCAATTGAATCCAGATAAAATTCATCATTCTCTGAATCAGGTATAGGCTCCTTTATACCACTTGAGATAGAATTATTGATGATCATAAAAGACATTATGTTCGACAACTCCCATTTATCATGCTCTAATTTATGATCGGCAATACTTAAGCAGTAAGAGCTACGAGGGCGTCATGTCTTCATGCATAAATAAGATCCAACATTCTAAGAGTGAGTTTAACCGCGTTCTTCTAAGTGGTAAAGTTCGATTAGAACGCTAGGACTGAAAGTCGATACTAGATTAGTATAGATAAAAGAGTTTAATTATGTTAAATTAGGGGTGATCAACAATGAAAACAAAACAATATGTTGAAGATAAAGTCAATTATGACACCAGCATAAAAGACTGACTTAAGGACCTGCTTCGCGTTGGCTATGACCAAAATTCAAATATTATGAACATACATAAGGAGTAAAGTAAGGTTCTACTTGAAATTTGGCTTCGCGTTGGCTATGACCAAAATTCAAATATAATGAACGCACGTAAATAAAGTAAGGGCTACTAAACATAACACATCACATTTGGGCAAAAATGAAATGTCTATGTAAATAAGGCCAATAGTTCATCATGTATACCATCAAAACAAGTAGCCGTTGGGTTTATTTTGTTTTGACAATACACATAATTGAATAAAATGGTTTCATTACACTTCAAATCCAAATCAAATGATATCTCGTTGGTTCAATCACTTAATCCTTCATTAAAGTTAACCATTAAATTTCTAACTTGTGCAAAACTTATGCGAAAGTTATGGTTTTAAACATAAATAATTTACGTGCAAAATAAAAGTATTCAAAATAATTGGCCTCTTTAAGTTCGTTTTCCTGAAAGCTTGTTGCATACAAGAATTAGACCATTCGTGAGTTCGATCAAACGAAAGCTTTGACTATTCGTAATCTCGAGTCACATAAAAGTTCGGTCACTTGAAGGTTAAGCTACAAAGTTCCGCTTATTTAAGCGAAACTAAGAAATTTGAATATTAAAACGAAAGATATTAAGTTTCGTTTCATATTAAGTTACGTTTCAGACGAAATCTTAAATAATAGCGTGCCAAAATAGTTACACTCGAATCTATTGATGAAACAAAGTGTACGCAAAAACAAAGAATTGTTAGTTAAGCGAAACTTTGATCAAGACGCAAATCGAAAGTCTAGTTATACTTGTTCTCCATGTAACAATATTTTCTTAGAATTTCCAAACACATATGTCAATATTCCACCATAAAGGTGAATAAAATTTATGTGGATGAAATCTAATTTCAAAATCATGAAGTCAATCTACTTTATTCGATTCACCATACAAACAATTGCAAAATATTTATACAGGAACTATTTTACAAGGTCTATTAATTAATATCTCTTTCACTTAAAATTGTTATACTTTCGTTTTGCAGCTGTCATATATATTGAACTTTAATGATCCAAAGTCTTTTGGTGGGCAAAACTAATTTTCAGACAATATGCACCACTTAATCATCTTTATTCTTATTTAAATATATAAAATGAATTTAATTTCCACGAAGGATGATAAACAATAAAAACCCATTTAATTGATTTCAATGAATTAGTCGACGCCGCTTGAATTATTTTGACTTAAATCAATAAAGCAGTTTTCGTAAACAAATTATTATTATTAACTAAACAAATTATTTATGAATTGATATAATCAATATACGCTCGGATACCACATGTTGATAATATCCTTGAGACATGGGTAAAACAATAAACCCTAACATGTTGATTCAATCATAAATAAGATATTAGACATCATAGTAATAGAACTTACTTGTAGAAATCGATATCACAGAGAAGCATGATGATGCCACGATGACTCCTGACTCGGTTCCAATATGATGTCACTGATTGATGTCTCTCATCTCTCATAGTCAATTCGAGCACCGCTTGGGGTAGTTATTATATCATTATGCTTGTTTTTATTGTCAGAATTAAAGCCCTAAGGTTTCGTTTGCAATATGTGTTTGCCAAAACTCAAAATTTTTAAATGAAATTGGGTCAATTTTTAGGATTCTTGGTTGGATAAGGATATGACATATGAACGGTGACAGTGCAATTGCCGATGCAAATTGGACGGAAATAACTCAAAATTTACAAGGGAAAAGAATAAAAATAAAAGGGGGTTTAGTTATTTCAAGAATTATAAACGAAATTGATGAATTTGGGGAAGATGAGATTAGGGGTATGGTGAGGGTGATGATTTTGGAAGGAAGATGAGGAGGCAAAATGCAATTTGTCTTTAAATATCCTAAGTCTTTTGGTGGGGAATCTAATAAACCCTAACATGTTGATACAATATGATGTTGATTTCACTTATTTGAAAATTAGTTTTGCCCACCCAAAGACTTTTAGGATATTTAAAGACAAATTACATTTTGCCTCCTCATCTTCCTTCCCAGAATAATCCCCTCACCATGCCCCTAATCTAATCTTCCCCAAATTCATCAATTCCATTTACAATTCTTGAAACAATCAAACCCCCTTTCATTTTTATTTTTTTCCCTTGTAAATTTTGAGTTATGTCCATCTAATTTGCACCGAAAATTGCACCGCCACCGTTCATATGTCATATCCTTATCCAACCAAGAATCCTAAAAACTGAGAAATCTGAGTTTGACAAACACATATTGCAAACAAAACCTAAGGGCTTTAATTCAGATAATAAAACCAAGCATAATGATTTAATAACTACCTCAAACGGTGCTTGAATTGACTATGAGAGACCTCTCCAGAACCTCCATGTAGATATGGGATTATTTCAAGAATTGTAAATGGTGGCGGTACAATTTCCGATGCAAATTGGATGGAAATAACTCAAAATTTACAAGGGAAAGAATAAAAATGAAAGGGGGTTTGATTATTTCAAGAATTGTAAACGAAATTGATGAATTTGGGGAAGATTAGATTAGGGGTATGCAGAGGGTGATGATTCAGGGAAGGAAGAACATATCATATTTTCTCTCTCATGCTTGCTCATGGTGTTTGATTTGGTTAGTAAAGCTAGTTAGTTTAGGTGTTTTGTGTATAAGGTTATTATTGTTGTAGTTAATTGTATGAATTTTTATGGATTTTGGCATACCTTATAGGCTTATATATAAATTACTCTATAAATTCTTGATGGAATAGTTTGTTTAAGGTGTATGATAAATTGCTTAAATTGTTTCAGATAGAGTTTGTTGAAGGGATGAAGTCACTGGGATATTTAAAGACAAATTACATTTTGCCTCCTCATCTTTAGTCATATATTTATTTTGATTGAACTATTAGACCAACTTTCCTTCATAATTTTTTAACGGACATAAATTTTCTTACACTAGTAATCTTTTAAAAGGTTACACAGAAAAATGATTTTTTTTTAATTCAAGTATTGTATTGTTATAGGTTTTCTTTTAATTCAAAAAATTGTTTCCATGTTATGAGATTATTAGTGTGTATGTATAATATCAAAATTAGTACATTATATAAACGAAAATTGAATTTCTAAAAATATATATCATTAATCATGGAAAACACAAAGGCCCAAATGATGACCGTCGTTTGAGTCAATCAAAAACCTAATTATTCTAAATAGTTAGAGCAAGTAGGGTATCGTATCACAAGGAGTATGTGGTCAATGCAATTCGTGTAACAGATTTAATATTATGAAGTAAACGATTTTAGTGCTGATCACACAAGCAATAGTTTAAATTAAGAGAACTAAGCAACAAACAAGTAAACAAGTATTAAGCAGTTAACAAAGCAAACCACACCCGGGAATTCAAGTAAGCAACCAAACAGTATCTCATGTAACCTAACAGATTGATTATCAACGATTAACTGAAAACTGATCAACCAGACAAAAAAAACCTAATTATTCTAAATAGTTAGAGCAAGTAGGGTAACGTATCACAAGGAGTATGTGGTCAATGCAATTCGTGTAACAGATTTAATATTATGAAGTAAACGGTTTTGGTGCTGATCACACAAGCAATAGTTTAAATTAAGAGAACTAAGCAACGAACAAGTAAACGAGTATTAAGCAGTTAACAAAGCAAACCACACCCGGGAATTCAAGTAAGCAACCAAACAGTATCTCATGTAACCTAACAAATTGATTATCAACGATTAACTGAAAACTGATCAACCAGACAAAACCTTAGACGTCAACAATTACTTTACACACGGCACTGGTTATCAAACGGTCCTTGCCAGTGTGACTCAGTTAAGGGTAATTGTATGTTTTATTGTATTCAATCTAACCAAACAGTTATATGACTAATTATCTAGCAACTGGTAACAGATCGTTCAGACCAACGTAAACCTAAACCGACCGAATACACAGAAATACTAAACATCAATAATCATATATCAATCATCAATAATCAATAAGTATTCTTAATCACAAGAGAAAAACTGTAAGAGTTACAAACTATACATCCCGGGTGCGATTCTAAGAGATTAGCCGAGCCTAGACATATTCGAATCTTCAATATAGATGATATGGATCATATGTAGGGTCTTGACACGAGCTGTGATGGTAGAAATTGCCTTCTTGGACTGCTGGAATCGCCTATGGTTCGTCAAAACGGAGTTAGGGTTTCTTCTTGATGAAAATAAAGTTATAAACTAAAAATCCCGTCTGCAGTCCCGTCGCGGTACGGGACGGGGTCTTCTATGGCCCATCACGTACCTCGATTGACCAAAAGTCAAAGCCTCTTTAATATCCCATCGCCCGCGATGGGACCTTCAACACACCCATCGCGTACCGCGATGGGTTCTGCTACAGCCAATCTTCAACGAATGTTATCGTTTCGCGTGCTGGGCATCCCGGGTCTTCATTCCGTGTCACAACAGGTCCAAAATGAGTACTTTAACGCATGTGCCCTGAAATCCAATAACGCACGTATGAAGTATCGATAGTTCTAAAATAAACAGTTAAAACTAAATAATAAACGAACTAAAACATATACAAATTAACCGACCATCACATCCCCACACTTATCTTTTGCTTGCCCTCAAGCAAAACACTAAAGCAAACATCGACCTCCATCATAGGTATGTAGATTATCGCCATTAATACTAATAAGGTTTAACGTCATACCCAGTTTCCCAGACTGACACTTTCTAGATTGACATCCCACAAATAAGGTTAAATGATATTATAAAAACAATAGAGCCGCCCAGACGAGTGTACTTTGTTTCCGGTTAAGGCATACATGTTTATACCCCTCACACTATCAACACTCCTCTCGGTTTAATATTTGGACTAACAAAAGATGTGTCAGTATATGTCTCTGCCCTCAAATACCAAGTATGAGTTACAACTTAATAAGCTTGCAGGTCAGTCTTATCTCCACCCATTACCCATCGGTTGCATAAAGACTCGGACTAGGGTTTTGCTGAGGCTTAGGTTGGGTGCGGAATAGGCATATTTAGTGACTAAGGTGAATGAAACCCAGTTTACTAATACACAAACAATTAATCAAAAATAAACAGACTGCTAATTACATAACTGAATAAGAACTTACTTTCTTTTTGGCTTTTTGCTAATTTTTTTTACGAACTTCAACGAACTACAGAATACACAGCTGAATATAAACACAATTTTTTTTACTAATACACTGAAGCAAATAATTATTCAACTCTGACAAACATATATTTACAACTAAACCGAGACATACGTACATTGTGTACTATGCTCAACAACTGACTATATACAACTCGATAACGAACTGGATTTCATCACACAGGGTTAAAATATAATGAAGGCCAAGGCTGAAATGGTGTGTAATGTCTGGTTTAGCAAATAAACGGGAATGAGGTCCAAATGGGCTCCAAGGGGGATAATGTCGGGTAAGGAAATTTATTTAGTGGAGGAAAAGTGCATGTAAAGGTTTTCTAAAGTCTTAATCTCCATACAGGTGGTGGCATTAAGATCTCGATAAGCATGTGACAAGCAAGTTCTAACTCTGTAAAACATACCGGTTTTCCTCAATCAATGGTGTAAGACATGTTTTATATCTATTATATAATATGTGTATTAAGTTTAGGGGGCCATCTCACAATATGTCTGGAATAATGGGTTGCCGATATGAAACATGTATACCCGTCCCCTTGACTCGTTATTCCAGCCTAAACGACCCCATTTTCAACTTCTCTTTTTTGAAAACATTTGTGAGTAAGACTATCGAGAAGCTGAAAAACCAACCATGACCAGAAACCTATGACTTGGCATTAATGCCAATAATTAACAGTTAACAACTTTGGTTTCTGAACACTCTTCTAGGTACTATCAGGCTAAATTTTTTCAAATTTCCCCCATCCCCACACTTGAGGTTTACATTGTCCTCAATGTAAGAATACTTAACATTGTCCTCAAATTTAAAAATTGATAGAACGATTAATGAACATTTGAGGGACGAGGTTGAAATTGAGTTTTTGACTATTAAGCAATTTTAAAATTTCGGGGCTTATGTGAGGCGGTTCTACTAACAGTTATATAATTACACTTTTAACGTTTAAAATAATAGAAACAAAATTAAATTATGAAACTGAAATCACCTGATATCAACGTGACTGGAGAAGGACCAGTCAGCTCGTGAACTCTCAAAAACACTCGTGTACTCTCGTCTCATCCAATTACCAAACTGACAATCGAACCGGCAAAATATCAAATGTGTAGAAGCAAGCTTCTCACAAGTGTAAGACATAGGTCTTTTAAGAATTATGAAAATGAATATTTGTTAATTTTATTAAAACAATTACCGAGCCAAATTAATTCGTTTCATAGTAAAATTTATTAAGTTAATTAAAAACGTTAAAAGACCTAACTCAGTTTCGTAGGAATCACGATTGCATTTAGCATATGCAACAAGCCCTGTAAATCCCCCGGTAGCCCGGGAGGACGAGTGGGGTCTCGTGAGGGTTTATAGTGAACTACACCCACAAAGTTCGGTTACAACAAAATGTACAAATAAAGTCAAACACAGCAGCAATCAAAAGATATATAAACATATAATCCCAACTAGTTACCCAAACATGATCCCTCAAAATATAATATAGTATAATACAGACCATGATACTAATAAAAACAAAATAAAGTGAAAAAGGGTAACAAAAAAAAAACTACTGTACTGGTGGAGCATCAGCTGCCTCATCCTGCGGGTCTACAGGTTGCTCCTCTGTAGTAGTCAAAGAGTCCGGGAGCGGCACTTGCAAAGCAGTAAATAATAATCGAAAGTAATCATTATAACGGGCCCGCTGTGCCACCTGCTCCTGCTGAATTTCCAGCTGCCGCTGAAATATCATCTGTAATGTGACTGGCTGCCGCGGCTGTGAAGATGATGATGCTGATGCCTGTCTCACGGGATGCTGCTGCTGAGGTCGCTTAATGTGTGGAGTCGGACGACGCTGACGGCGTGTCGGAATACCCCTCTGAAGAGAAACAGTAGCCTCCAATCCCTCTGGTAGTGGTGCATGTGGGCCCTGTCTAACCGGGACTAAAACTACCGGATCCTACTCCTCAACGATCCCTGCCCAATGGGCCTCCGATATCCCAAAAACACCCGTAGCTGGCCCCAACGTAAAATATCTGGTCGGATAGCGCTCAAATACCCCAAGTCGGTCATCAATCCTCGTAATATAAGGCCCTAAGGGTAAGTGTGTTGAGTATCCCTGAAGTCTGCTACCCCGAGCGAAAGATGTGAGCAGGAGCATCGCCACATTGGCCGGTCGCTGGCCAAGGATAGAATATAAACACAGCAGATCTAAGTTGCTGCACTTCTCGTGGCCCGAATGTCGACATATGAGAGTACAGGCAACGATCCTGTGAATGTAGCGATGGACGGGGTCCCGAATAGACGACTCCACAACAGAACTGGAGTGAGCCCCTTCGGCGATCTCCGCCCAATACTGGTCGAGCTGGGTTTCTGTGAGCCAGTGCTCACGAGGAGTCTGAGCGTGTGTCGTATAACCACGAATGCTTTGGAGGAAGGCAGGCGCCTGAACCTCATCGGCCGTATAAAATCCAGTGGCCACGGCGAAGTCTGGGACGGACATCTCGTACAACTGTCGTCCCAGTGAGAATGATAATGCGCGTGGCTCACTGAACTCCGTGGGCGTGAAGTTAAATGTCGAATAAAACTCACGTGTGAGCTCGACATACGGAATCGAGTCACACGCAAGCGCATCTACTCACGGAGCATTCAATAAATCACATACCTGGTCGTGAATCCCCAATTGACGCATCAATGTCCAGTCAAACGAACGGTGGCGAAGCAGCTGCATCTGTCGAACCCGCTCAAATCTGGTAGACTCCTCTGATGTCAAGTCAAATCGTAGAACCTGATGAGGAATGCGTCCATCACCCATAATATCTGCGGGCTCGATGCCCGGTACAATCTGTACCTCGTCACTACCGTAGCGGATGACACGAGGGTCAGTCCGCTGCCCCTTGCTCCGGGTGCGCGAGGACTCTGGTGCATCTGCCATATCTGCAAACTCAAGCAAACAAGTTAAATATGCTAATATTGCGACGACCGTATAGCATTTCTTCGCGGTCATCCCATATAATAAAATAATATTAAAATATTAATAAAATATTAAAATAAAAATAAATAAAAACAAAAAATTCGGGGACACCCTGTGCGTATATCTAAAAACCAGATTAACCCGTCCGAATGGAGATTGAGTACGGGCGGGTAATCAATTAACAACTAAAACTGTCAAGTTATCCCCGAGACTCGATTAACAAAACACAAACAAACAAAATAAAAGACAAACTAACATACTTGACACAAACTGACCAACTGTCTCGAAAAACGTGCAGAACACACAAGTAATATGTCGGGTTGGGTTTCGAAGTATTAATAAAATATTTTAAAAATACGTTCACATAAATCGTTTAAAATCGAACAAACACTATCATTAGTTTTGTAACAAATAAAAATAATGATTTTTAAATGTGAACCTCAAAACCCGACTCGTCACATTGAACAATCCCGATTAGTCAAATGGATAACCAACCCAATCAACCTGTAACCATAATCCCAAAATAAGTTCCGTAACCCGGTAACCATACTCTCAGAACTACAAGTAATAAAACAATTATCCCGACACACTAAACAAAACGAAACCCAAACTCAAATAACCCGGTTATCAATCCGACAATCCCGCAAACAAAATTAACAAAGTTACAAACGCACTCTTTCCGACAGCCCATATCAAACTAAACAGGTATCCGAAAAATTGAACAAGTTAAATACATACCTCGATGTCGGGAATAAGGATTGAGAGCAAAATAGAGAACGGACGGTGGTACTGCGGACGGCCGGTAGTGGTAAGGATAGACGGCAGTGGTGGTGATAGCGGTGGTGGTCTGGGGAGGCGGAAGTGGTCGGAGATGGGAGGGATGGTGGGGGTTACGGTGATTGTGTTGGTGGTCGGAGATGGTGAAGGGGTGATGGTGGGTGGCTGTGGTGGTGTGACAGGGAAGGAAGAATGACGGCGGTGGTGGGTGGTTAGGTGGGAGATGGAGGGACGGAGATGGGCGATGATGGTGGTTATTTGATTGGGGAGGAAGAGATGGTGAGGGAGGGAGTGGTGGTGTGGTGATGGAGTTTGCGGAGAAGAAAGAAGAGAGAGGACGGAGAGAACGCCGGAGAAGAAGAAAGAAGAGAGAAAAAGAATGAAGAAGAAGGTGTTTATAACACCCTGGGTCGGCGGAGCTCCATGACCCATCGCGGTACGTGATGGGTTAAAATGTACCGGGAGCGTACCGCCGCCCAAATTGTAAAAAATTAGGGTTTACCCCGGTACGCGATGGGGTGTTATGCCAGCCCATCGCGTACCGCGATGGGTTCAAAAGTCATATATGAAATTTTTCGAAAACGCACCTGTTTTGGCATCCCAATATCACCCTGGACCCGTTCAGAAACTGAGAATACCTTTACATACCTGGAGTGACGTGTACTACACCAATGCTTACCGAACTTCTCTAATTTCCCATTCTTCAACAAGCTTCCCCACACTTGGCGTTTACTGCACAAAACTCGAGACAACACTAAATACAAGACCCAATAAAATAAAAATAAAACTGGACAGACGCTTACAAACCCCGGGTTGCCTCCTATAAGCGCTGAATTTAAAGTCTACAGCTCGACAATGCCTCGAACTCAGTTATCTTCATAAACCGGTGAAGTCACAATAAAATTCACTGATTCCTTATCCAGCTCGTGTATGTCCTTCATCTCCAAATATGGCTTCAGTCTATAGCCATTTACCACTTGCCTCAAATGATCATCGAAATCTTCGATCTCGTACTGACCATGATTTCCAACCCTTACAATCAAATACGGGCCCATCCACTTACTTTTCAACTTACCTGGGAAGAGCTTCATCCTCGTGTTATACAACCACACTCGTTGACCAACTTCAAAATTCTTCAACCGAATATTAGCATCATGAACTTTCTTCATTTTTGCCTTGTAAGCGGACACACAATCGTATGCCTCGTATCTCAATTCCTCAATCTCGCACAAAGCCAATTTTCTCGCTTTACCTGCATCTTCATAATCCATATTAACCTGTTTAGTAGCCCAAAACGCTCTTTGTGCAATTTCAACCGGTAAATGGCAATCCTTTCCATACACAAGTCTATAAGGAGTGGTTCCAATTGGCATTTTATAAGCGGTTCGGTAGGCCCATAAGGCATCGGTCAACTTGGTTGACCAATCCTTTCTGTCCGTCCGAACAGTTTTCTATAAAATCTGTTTTATTTGCCTATTCGAAACCTCAACTTGTCCACTCATTTGTGGATGGTAAGGAGTTGCAATCCTATGATCAACACCATATCGTTTAAGCAATTTCCCAAATTTAAAATTCTTAAAATGAGATCCCCCATCACTTATGATGGTTCGGGGGACTCCAAATCTGGAAAAAATATTACTTTGAACAAAATTGCTAACGACTATGTGATCATTTGTCCTGGTGGCTATCGCTTCAACCCATTTAGAAATGTAATCGATAGCCACTAGGATATACAAATTACCGTGCGAGTTTGGAAACGGGCCCATGAAATCGATCCCCCAAACATCAAAAATGTCAACCACTAGGATCGGGTTCAAGGGCATCTCGTCCCTCTTAGAAATACTCCCGAGTTGTTAACACTTTAAACAGTGTGTCGCGAACTCGTGAGCATCCCTTAAACAATGAAGGCCAAAAGAAACCACTCGTTAAAACATTTCGAGCAGTTTTCTGGCCACTGAAATGACCACCACACGCAGACGAATGTGCGTGTTCCAAAACTGATCTGACATCCTCCTCGGGTATGCAACGTCTGATCATCTGATCTGCACCAATTTTAAACAAATCCAGATCGTCCCAGATATACTGTTTAGCTTGGGTCATCAACTGTTTCTTCTTTCTCCTTGGCCAATGCTCTGGTAAATCACCTGCAACTTTAAAATTAACAATATGAGCAAACCAAGGATTTTGTAAAACTGCCAAAATATGCTCGTCCGGGAAAGACTCGTTAATGGGCCCATCTGTGTTCCCATTTTCCACCATAATTCGGGACAAGTGATCTGCAACAACATTTTCACTCCCTTTCTTATCCCGAATCTCTAGATCAAATTCCTGCAACAGCAAAACCCATCTGATAAGCCTCGGTTTTGCATTCTTTTTATCCATGAGGTACTTGACAGCAGAATGGTCAGAATATATAATAACTGTACTACCCCAAATGTAAGACCGGAATTTATCTAGAGAATATACTACTGCTAGTAACTCCTTCTCGGTTGTGGTATAATTTAATTGAGCATCCGAGAGGGTTTTACTTGCATAGTATATAGCAACGGGTTTCTTTTCAACCCGTTGACCCAAAACAGCCCCGACTGCATAATCACTTGCATCACACATTATTTCAAACGGTAAACTCCAATCGGGTGATTGCAAGATCGGGGCTTCAACTAATTTCAATTTCAAAATGTCAAAGGCCTTAGCACATTCATCATTAAAGTCAAACGGGGCATCCTTAAGCAATAAATTACATAAGGGTTTGGTAATGTCACTAAAACCCTTAATAAACCGTCTATAAAACCCGGCATGCCCCATAAATGATCTAATGCCTTTGACATTGGTGGGATGAGGTAAAGTAGAAATGACTTGGACCTTAGCCCGGTCCACTTCGATCCCCCGACTCGAAACGACATGGCTCAAAACAATTCCCTCTTGGACCATAAAATGGCTCTTTTCCCAACTAAGAACCAAATTCGTTTCGACACATCTTTTCAAAACTCTTTCGAGTTGGTTTAAACATGACTCGAAAGATGTGCCGAAAATCGAAAAATCATCAATGAAAATTTCCAAAGACTCCCCCACCATATCTGAAAGATACTCATCATGCACATCTGAAAGGTGGTGGGGGCGTTACATAACATGAATGGCATTCGCCTAAATGCGACTGTGCCATACGGGCACGTAAACGTGGTCTTTTCCTGATCTTCAGGATGAATAGCTATCTTGTTATACCCGGAATATCCGTCTAAAAAGCAATAAAATTTTTGACCATATAGCTTTTCGACACTTTGATCGATAAACGGAAGCGGAAAGTGATCTTTTGATGTTGCCGCGTTCAGTTTACGATAATCAATACAAATGCGCCACCCAGTTACCGGCCGGGTGGCGACCTCGTTACCTAAGTCATCCTTGACGACTTGGATGCCCGCCTTTTTCGGTACTGTCTGTGTCGGGCTCACTTACGTGCTGTCTGATATGGCAAAGATAATACCAGCATCTAACCATTTCAATACCTCCTTCTTCACCACTTCCCTCATGTTCTGTCGGAATACTCTGTTGAACATCATCGAGATTTATCCGAACTCGGCGGTTGGGGTTATTGTTTGGAGCGGATGGTCCAGCTCGGTCAAAGTAGAGGTTTAGGTTTCGTCTTGGGTTTTGGTTTCGGGTTCTGGAAGCACGAGCTGAGTGATTTTGGTCATCTTGATTATTGAATTCTGGTGGGTTAGGTATGTTTTCTGGGTGAAACATGTTGGTTCGTGGAAGTGGGTCTTGGTTCTGGTTTTCGTTTTGGTTCTGGTTTTCGTTTTGGTTCTGATTCTGATTCTGGTTTTCCATCTCTAAATTTCTGTTCTGAACTCGGTTTTACCGAGCTAACCTCTCAATTTCGGTCTCGTAAATTAACGGAGACTGTCGGCCCGAATGGCGGGTGCGCATAAACCTGTAATCTGCACAACTAACACAACCCGCGTAAAATGAAAAAATACAAATAAAATAAGGTAAAATAAAATTTAAACTAAAAACTGAAAATTAAATTAAACACGAAAATCTTGTAACACGAAATACAAAAAGCGCACTAACTCCCCGGCAACGGCGCCATTTTGATGACCGTCGTTCGAGTCAATAAAAAACCTAATTATTCTAAATAGTTAGAGCAAGTAGGGTAACGTATCACAAGGAGTATGTGGTCAATGCAATTCGTGTAACAGATTTAATATTATGAAGTAAACGGTTTTGGTGCTGATCACACAAGCAATAGTTTAAATTAAGAGAACTAAGCAACGAACAAGTAAACGAGTATTAAGCAGTTAACAAAGCAAACCACACACGGGAATTCAAGTAAGCAACCAAACAGTATCTCATGTAACCTAACAGATTGATTAACAACGATTAACTGAAAACTGATCAACCAGACAAAACCATAGACGTCAACAATTACTTTACACACGGCACTGGTTATCAAACGGTCCTTGCCAGTGTGACTCAGTTAAGGGTAATTGTATGTTTTATTGTATTCAATCTAACCAAACAGTTATATGACTAATTATCTAGCAACTGGTAACAGATCGTTCAGACCAACGTAAACCTAAACCGACCGAATACACAGAAATACTAAACATCAATAATCATATATCAATCATCAGTAATCAATAAGTATTCTTAATCACAAGAGAAAAACTGTAAAGAGTTACAAACTATACATCCCGGGTGCGATTCTAAGAGATTAGCCGAGCCTAGACATAATCGAATCTTCAATATAGATGATATGGATCATAAGTAGGGTCTTGACACGAGCTATGATGGTAGAAATCGCCTTCTTGGACTGCTGGAATCGCCTATGGTTCGTCAAAACGGAGTTAGGGTTTCTTCTTGATGAAAATAAAGTTATAAACTAAAAATCCCGTCTGCAGTCCCGTCGCGGTACGCGACGGGGTCTTCTATGGCCCATCGCGTACCACGATTGACCAAAAGTCAAAGCCTCTTTAATATCCCATCGCGGTACGCGATGGGACCTTCAACACACCCATCGCGTACCGCGATGGGTTCTGCTACAGCCAATCTTCAACGAATGTTATCGTTTCGCGTGCTGGGCATCCTGGGTCTTCATTCCGTGTCACAACAGGTCCAAAATGAGTACTTTAACGCCTGTGACCTGAAATCCCATAATGCACATATGAAGTATCGATAGTTCTAAAATAAACAGTTAAAACTAAATAATAAACAAACTAAAACATATATAAATTAACCGACCATCACCAAACCAATAACTTAGTGAACGATAAGAAGATATTACAGTGTCCCAATAAGCGAATGGAAGAAAGATGCAAACAATTATTTGAATTACACAGCTTAAAACATGTTTATAACCATAATTACCATCAATATATAATACTTTTATAGTCCATATCATCTTGTTAGGTGTTTGATTAGGGAAGGGGTAGAGGAGTCTCAGTTTAGGAATTTATCTAACAATATTCATCAGGTTTAATATCAAGATGCATAATTAATTTTTTTCCTACAATCTTCGTGGAGATATGCTAAACCTATCGCTATACGAAGAATAATTTTTTTTCAACATTCCCATTCGAGTATGTACTGTCGAAGTCCATGGTAAATCCACTGATCTAATAACCCGTTACACATGAAATCATACACTAGAAATCTTTGTAATTTCAATTTATAGAACCCTCGAAGTCTAACCAAATTCACATGGTGAATGCTACCAATAGATTGAACCTCAGCTAGGAATGATTTCTGACACATGCAAAAACTTCGAGACATTCATTAAACATGGCTAATATCGATTGGTGGGCTTTTAGTTATACTGAACGAGGATAACAGAGAGTCGTGAGATGATTAAGGAAGTGAATCCTTCATTTTTGTCTTCTTTTACTTGTCTTGATTTCAATTTGTTCGTTTGGCTTTCATTTTTCTTCCGAAAAGTGGCGCTTATGTTTTCACTGAATGGGGATAGCAACAACTGGTGGGCTTTTGTTTTCACTGAACGAGGCTATCAGGCACTCATAAGATAATTAAGGAGGTGAGTCCGTCAATCTAGTCTTATTTTACTCGTCGGGGTTTTCATATGTTCGTTTGGGCTTCCATTTGTTCATTTGGAAAGTGTCTCTTTTGTTATTACTAATCGAGTCTTGAAGTGACTAGTGGGCCTTTATTTTCACTAAATGTAGCTATTAGGGACTCGTGAGACAATTAAGTAAGTGATTCCCCGATTCTTGTATTGTTTTACTCGTCGTGGTTTCCTATTCGTTTGAAGAAAAATGTCGCTTTTCTTTTCGCTGAATGGGGATAGCAGCGAATGCTACGCTTTTTTTTTCACTAAACAGGGCTATTAGGGACTCGTTGGATGACTAAAGAAGTGTGTTCCTCATTCTAATGTTCTTTCACTCCTTGTGGTTTCCATTTGTTCATTTGGGTTTCCATTTGTCAGCTTGAACGGGGCTAGCAGGAACTGGTGGCCTTTTGTTTTCACCGAATGGGGCTATCAAGGACTTGTGAAATGATTAAGGTGGTGAGACCATCATTCTAGTCTTCTTTTACTCGTCGTAGTTTCCATATGTTCGTTTGGCTTCCATTTGTTCATCTAAAAGTGTCGTTTTTGTTTTCACTAAACGGGGCTAGAAACGACTAATGGGATTTCATTTTCATTGAATTAGGCTATTAGGGACTCATAAGATGAGTGCCTTCCTCATTTTAGTCTTCTTTTACTCGTCATAGTTTCCATTTATTCTTTTAGGCTTTCATTTGTTTGTTTGAAAAGTGTTCTTTCTGTTTCCACTGAATGGGGATAGCAATGACTGATGGGATTTTGTTTTCACTAAACAGGGAAATCATGGGCTTGTGGTATGACTAAATATGTGGGTTTTTCATTCTAGTATTCTTTTACTAATTGTTTTTTCCATTTGTTCGTCTGGGCTTTTAGTTTTTCATTTGAAAAATGTTGCTTCTGCACTGAATGGGCTAGCAGTGACTATTGGTCTTCCTTTTTCACAGAAGGATGCTATTAGGGACACGCGAGATGATTAAAGATGTGAGTCCCTCATTATGTTATTCTTTAATTCTCCGTGGTTTCCAATTTGTTCATTTGGGCTTTCATTTGTTCGTTTGAAAAGTGTCGCTTTTGTTTTTACTAAATGAGGCTAACAACGACTGTTGGGCTTTTATTTTTACTGAACGGTTCTATTAGGGACGCATGAGATGATTAAGGAGGTGAGTCCATCATTTAAATCTTCTTTCACTCGTCGTGGTTTCCGTATGTTCGTTTGGATTTCATTTGTTCGTTGAAAAGTGTCGCTTTTGTTTTCACTAAACGAGGCTAGAAACGGCTGGTGGGATTTTATTTCATTGAACTAGGCTATCATGACTCATGATATGATTAAGGAAGTGACTCCCTCATTCTATCCGTCTTTTACTCATCATGATTTCCATGTGTTTGTTTGGGCTTCTATTTGTTCGTTTGAAAAAAAAATGTTGCTTCTGTTTTCACTGAACGGGGATAGCAATGACTGCTAGGTTTTTGTTTTCACTAAACGGGGAAATCATGGACTCGTGGGATGACTAAATTGGTGAGTTCTTCATTCTAGTATTTTTTTACTTGTTGTGGTTTCTATTTGTTCGTTTAGGCTTCTAGTTATTCATTTGAAAAGTCTTGCTTCGTTTTTCACTAAAGATGGTTAGAAACACCGTTTGGGCTTTTGTTTCACCGAACGAGTCTATCAGGGACTTGTGAGATAATTAAGAAAGTGAGTCTATCATTTAGTCTTCTTTTACGGTTGTGGTTTCCATTTGCTCGTTTGGGCTTCCAGTTGTTTGTTTGGAAAGTGTCGCTTTTGTTTTCACGGAATGGGGCTATCGCCGATTTTCGATTCTTGGGCTTTTGTTTTCACTGAACGATGCTATTAGGGACTCGTGAGATGATAAAGGAGGTGAGTCCCTCATTATATTATTCTTTTACTTGTCGTGGTTTTAATTTGTTCGTTTGGGCTTTAATTTGTTCATTTGAAAAGTGTCGCTTTTGTTTTTACTGAACAGGGCTAGTAGCGACTTCCGGGCGTTTGTTTTCATGGAATAGGGATATCAGGGACTCGTGAGATTATTAAGGAGGTGAGTCCATCATTCTATTCTTCTTTGACTCGTTGTGGTTTCCATGTGTTCATTTGGGCTTCCGTTTGTTTGTTTGAAAAGTGTCGCTTTTGTTTTCACTACACAGAGATACTAGTGTCTGTCTGGTGGCTTTTATTTTCACTGAACGTGGCTATTTGGGACTTGTGAGATGATTAAGGAAGTGAGTCTCTCATTCTAGCATGTTTTTCCTTGTCATGGATATCATTTGTTTATTTGAGCTTTCATTTGTTCGTTTGAAAAGTACCGCTTTTGTTTTCACTGAACGGGGTTAGTAGCGTCTACTTGACTTTTGTTTTTACTTGATGGGGATTTTTTTTTCATTTAAAAAGTGTCGCTTATCTTCTAGTTATTTATTCTTGTATAACGTTTAATACAGAGCATTTTTTTAGATACTTTGAGTATGCCATTACAATTTGTTGGTTTTTATCTACGTCACACCATTAAAATGGAGTTATATTCACAATAACGTATATAAATTTAATTTGTTGAAAACATAGTTTTATTCGGAATATAGTATCATTTTGTATTATATATAGCGAGTGCATGTACAATACCGAAACCATGACAAACCAAATTGTTTTTTTTGTTGTGACGAAGGGATAGTCGTTATGTTTGTATATCATGTTGTTTGATATTCGAGTCCGTTGCTGGGCTTATGCGCACATTTTTATTATTGCTAGTTTCATCTTAAATTGTAAATCTATAATAGATAAAAATTGCATTTTAAAGTTTATGATTGACTGTTTGTTTTCCAATTGAAGTATTTAAATATTAAGAGAGGCCAACTAACCAACAACAATTTAACAATGGGCTAAATAAAGTGTGGGCCAAACAGTCACGAATACTACTCTATTCAACACAGGCCCACCATCACATAATATTCCATTAGTCGTTTCGATAAATTGGTGAAAATTTGGATAAAGTAAGCAATTGATAGCGAGAACTATGTCTACAAATGTTGCAAGGGAATTATAATAGCATAATAATGATATTTAATTTGGCTGTGAAGTGAAACATATCAACAAGCATTATGATGTTTCTTTTTTCAAAATCAAACAACAAATGTCTTGTGATTGTGAAATTGGTCGAAGTTTAATTTCAAAATATTTGAATTTGAATCCAAGGACTCGAGATGGCTCGTTTCAACTTCTTTTTCTAAAGCTCGAGCCTAGTTCGTGAGTTGCTCTTTTAAGCCAGGGATCAACTCGTTTGTTATTTATTTACTAATTAATTTATTTTACATTTTTTATTACTTTTATGTATTTGGAGAAACGTTAAATGAGATAAGCCCGACTCGAGCTCAGCTATGAAGTGTTAACTTAATATATAGATTTCCAAAAGAGGTTAAATACACAAAGCTCGTTAAGGCTCGACGAGCCTAAACGAGCTTTCCATACAAGTCTCGAGCTCGGGTTCGATAACTAAAAGAGCTTTATATGAGGCTCAGTCTCCGATTGTTTCGAGCCTTTTATCGATCCAATTTTGAGTAGCTCGCAAGCAGCTCTGCTCGTTTCGAGCTTTTTATCAATCCGAGCTTGAGAAGCTTGCAAGTAGTTGGGCTCGTTTGGTTATGTCTACATTACTTTTGCTAATATTACTGTTAATGAGCTTATAGTATGTGTTGTTAACAATGGTAGTAAACAATACACTAAGCAATCTAATAACTTTATGGAGAAAAATTTGGATAATAAGTCAGTTAGAAAATTTGGTAGTATGCCTTTTGTGAGATCTGTAATAAAAGACGTACAGAATTCAAGGATTGGCAAAAATTAAGCATGACTTGATCTGGAATTTTATGATAAATGAAAATGCTAGAAGGTCTGAATATCAGTACTATGATTGAAATGAAGAATGCTGTTTTTTATTCTACCAAATTTCAAAGATTAATTGAAAAAGTGGGCTTTGTTTTCTACGAGACTATCAAAAGGATTGTGCTTCTTTGATTGAAACAGTTAGCTAGAACAATGAATACTACACATGTCTATATAAAAGATATTCATAACCAACACATATTAATTCATATTACAACAAGGAAAAAAAATATTAAAGAAATTGCATAATGCATACAAATAATCCACAAGGACATCATGGCTACTTATCTTGGCCCCGAGAGAAGAGATAATGACAATCGTGTGAAATCTTTCTCGTCCCTAACTTCTGTTTCCTGAATTCTTGGATCTGTGAAGTTGTATCATGTACTTGCATATCTTCACTATGTCTATCAACCATTTCTAACAATGTTCCTTGCTCCCAGCATTTTTCAAAAACATTGAGCAAGTACCAGTTTTCTTCTTCTGGTAGTGATCGATCAAAGACTTTCCTACCACATAAGATCTCCAGGAGAACAATCCCAAAACTGTATACATCCAGCTTTCAGTGATAATTGAGGTCCGCCACTCTGGAGCAATATAGCCCGGTGTTCCTTTAATGGTAGTCATCACTTCAGTTTGAGTTTTCTCAATGAGCTTAGATAACCCAAAATCAGATACTTTGGTGTTGAAATCGTTGTCTAGAAGTATGTTTTGAGGTTTAATATCAAGATGCACAATTTTTTGCCTGCAATCTTCATGGAGATATGCTAAACCTTTGGCTATATCAAGAATGATTTTCTTTCTGCTTTCCCATTCGAGTATTTGCTCCCAAACTCCATGGTAGATCCACCTATCTAATGAACCATTTACACATGAAATCATACACTAGAAACCTTTGTGATTTCCATGCACGGAATCCACAAAGTCTAACTAGATTTACATGGTGAATGCTGCCAATAGATTGAACCTCCGCTACGAATGATTTCTTAACATGCGCAAGACCTTCAAGACATTTTACTGCAATCTTGGTCCCATCTCTGAGAGTCCCTTCAAAAACTGATCCGTAACCTCCTTGACCAAGCTTTGTACTAAAGTTCTTAGTGGCGGTTTTCAGTTCTTCATAAGAAAACCGAGTCAGCATTCCTGGAACTTGATCAAAATACTCTTCCTTCATTTCAGCATCCATTTTTCGCTTATGGACTTTGTACATAATAATCCCTATGGCAACTACAAGCAGAAGCACAAAACCTCCAATTATAGAGCCTGCTACTCTTGCAACTTGAGGAGACGAATGGTTCGAAGAGCCTAAAATTGCTGTAACTGGAGGAGACAAAGGAGGTGATGTAACATTCTGGACTTTTATGAAAGCTAAACATACAAAATAACCTGAATTTTCATTCTTCATTGTAAATATTTCTGAAGGTAAAAAACATTTTCCACTTGATACATTTAATGAATACTGAAAATAAGCTGCCTTGCATGAACAATTGTTTAGGCATGCTTGTTTGCAGGTCTCCATACTCACCCCTTCCATGTCTTCTGTAAGAGTGAAGTACTTGACATGATCGAGGGTGATAAAATGTTGACGTCGTGTAGAATTACAGGTGAGAGGAGTAATTTCAGAGCAACCCATGTTGAGTTGGCGATTGTTCACTGGTCTAAAGTAATCTTTTGTGGGACAACTACATTGTTGTTTTTGACCAGTGGTGCAAATGGAATTTCTTCCACAAGTCAATGGATAGCCACACTCTCCTACATAACTATTTGTAAGTAGATCGGCTACCACTGTCCACTTTAAAGAATCAGACTGCCATTCAAACACTCGCAAGTGCCCATCTGACATCAGTTTCATATACTGAGCTGATGATGCTTGAGGTATGTCAATAGCATCATCTGGGTCACTTGGCTCGGAAGAATGAAAGAATAGTGACAAACTCCCATTCAAGAACCTATTGTATCTTCTACCTTTATTTGTTTCATTACCATATAGATAGTCAAGCTTACTGTAATAGGCTTGAGGTGGGTTTGATTCAACATAAGCAAACAAACCTTTATTCGTGACTTGAAGAGAATACATACCTTCCTGACCTGATGAATTGGTTAAAGAAACACCAGATATCAATTTTTGACCTTGAAACAGCTTTTGGCCAGGTAACAAAGAGTCTGTTGGGTGATCAAAAGATTTTCAAACTACCGAATTCTGGTCATTGAACAAAACCAAATTTCCGGTATCAGTTAGGTTCATGCCAGCAACTGATTTTCCTGCAGTTTTGGTGGTCCAAACTACGTTTCCGTCTCCGTCCTTTAGCACCAAGTCTCCAGCTGTAGTGAAATTCAGTATTGCTTTTTCCTGGACCGGATAGTCTCGGTTGGCTGACCAAATGACCTTAAATTTGGAACTGCGGGTTCCAAAAATGAATATGGAAAAGAAGTAAGTGGTATAGTTTTCTTCACAGAAGAAGCCACAAGCAAACTGAGCTACATTGGTTTCTCCAAGGAGGATCTGTCGGGGCATGACATGGTGGAAAGATCTGCTGTAGGAGATGATTCAAAACGCCGAGCAGTGGGTGTGTAGCGACACAACATGAGAAGAAGAGAAAAGGCAAAGAAGAAACTAGAGTTAATCTTCATGACTCATCAACATTGAAGACACTACGCCGAATTGATGCATTAATTATTCAAAATGGCCGGTATGTTAAAGTCAACTCATTGCTATAGTTGACTCATTTGAGGCCAATCATCCTTCTCATATAATGAATAAAACCGTGTCATGAGCATGTGGTGTTGGGTTAATCGGGTTCGTTTATGGGTTGTGGGTTGGCACGTTATCTCGTCACGGTTTTGTTTATGGATTATCCTACTTGGTTTTGGTTATCCGGAAGAGTAGGAGTTGTTGCACGTTTATTAATAATGGATTGGTTAGGGTTTGACCGAGTTCAGAAGAGAACATGGCTAAAAATGGATGTTGAATAGCTCCCGTTGAAAGTTAGTTGCTATAAAGTAGGATGTGTTTAGTTTCTTTTAAAACTAGGATAGCATAGTACGTAGTTTCTCCTTGTACTATCATTTTCAATATAATAGTTTGAGCATCTCAGAGAGTTCCAAGGTTTATTTTGTTTCGTGCATATTACATACATACATACGTGAGTGTGTGTTGAGTTAATTTGGGCCTGAACCAACATGTGGTACTCTCTTTTTTGCAAGCAAAATATTAAAACCAAGTCAACCGTTACCTTCATAGTAAGGGTCAAAAACAATTATGTAAAGAAGAAAAAGAATCTGGAATGTGGATAATAAAAGATATCGAACATTTAAGTATGTAGTTGAATTGTAGACTTGGGCATAAAAGTCAGTTCCGGACCCTGTATACCCGACCCGCGGGTATGAACCAGAAATCCATTAGCAATAGCTAAGTAGGTAGACATCAGAATAATTCAACCACACAAGTCATGTCCATGTATGCAAAACACCAAAGACAGCGATATAGTTGACTGATGACTCGTGTGAGGCCCAAACTTGAATAAGAACGTTGGGCTGAATGGATGGAAGTGGAAGTGGAGGTGGCTGAGGTTAAAAAAATATTAATTAATATAACAAGCACTTAAACCCTATGGTTAATTAAGTTGGTAACTCAGATTGTCTACTCAATCTGTTTTTTATCCATTATGGAATAAGCTAGTGCGAACTGTGGTCTATTGTTTCCGGCTGATCAATACTTGTGAAGCAGAATACAGGACATTGACATAATATAAGTAGCTAAAACCATAATAATTTGAATTTATTGCAACCATTATAAAATTTACTGAAAATGATATATTACAAGCATAAAGTCATTCTAGTTTGAAACAAAATACAGAGGCAAAGAAATGATTCGCAAGAACCCATAACACTACTTACTCACCGAGGCCCAGATAGAACAAAAGGCAATAACAATGTTAAAATTTTCTCATGACTGTTGTTTTTTGGTAGTCTTGGATCCGTGAAGTTATAAGCCAGGTTCGATTCAACCTCCATTCCTCCTTCTAACACCTTAACCACCGATGACATTGAAGGCCTTCGCGTATAATCAGTCTGTAAACACCATGAAGCCAACTTCATCATATCCATAATCTCCGTACCATTTTTGTGCATATCCTCACCACTCATGTCAACGATATCTAACAACTTTTCTTGCTCCCAACAATTTTGGAAAACACGGAGTAAGTGCCAGCTTTCTTCCGGCCGAGACCGGTCAAAATTCTTTCTTCCACATAGAATTTCTAGGAGAACGATTCCAAAGCTATACACATCCACCTTTTCTGTGATAACTGAGCTCAACCATTCCGGAGCAAGATACCCAGGGGTTCCTCTCATTGTAGTCATCACTTGCGATTGATTTCTATCTATAAGCTTAGACAACCCGAAATCAGATACTTTGGCATTGAAATTGTCATCTAGGAGAATGTTTTGAGGTTTAATGTCGAGGTGGATGATTTTTTGTCTACATTCTTCATGGAGATATGCTAAACCTTTTGCTATATCTAGAATGATTTTCTTTCTGCATTCCCAATCAAGTATGTGTTCATGATTTCCATGATAGATCCATTTATCTAATGAGCCATTACTCATGAAGTCGTACACTAGAAATCTTTGTGATTTCCATGTACAAAATCCCCAAAGTCTAACCAGATTCACATGGTGAATGCTGCCAATGGATTGAACCTCTGCTAGGAATGATTTATTAACATGTGCGATACCTTCAAGGCATTTTACTGCAATCTTGGTGCCATCTCCGAGAATCCCTTCGAAAACTGATCCATACCCTCCTTCACCAAGCTTTTTATTAAAATTCTTTGTGGCGGTTTTCAATTCTTCGTGAGAAAAACGAGTTGGCATTCCTGGAACTTGATCTAAATACTCTTCCTCCATGTCTATATCCTTTTTTTGTTTGTGGATTACGTACGCAATAAACCCTGTGGCCACAAAAAGCAAAATCACAATACTTCCAATCGTAGAACCTACAATTCTTGCAAGTTGAGGAGACGAAGGTTTGGTAGAGCCTACTTGTGGTACAATTTGAGGAGACAAATGAGGTGATGTAACATTCTGGACTTTTATGAAAGCTAAAGCATGATAATGAAGCGGTTCAACAGTCTGCATTGTAAATACCTCAGAAGGTAAAAAGCAATCTCCTCTTGAAGCATTTGAATCATACTGAAAAAAAACTGCTTTGCATGAGCAATTTTTTAGACATGCTTGTTTGCAAGTTTCCATATTCACCCTCGCTAAGTCAGGGGTTGTCGGAGTGTAGGAAGTGAAGTAACTGACATTCCTCAGTGTGATAAAATGTTGATTTTGTAAAGAATTACATGTGAGAGGAGTAATTTCGGAGCATCCAAGGATGGGTTGGCGATCATTCACCAGTCTAAAATATTCTGTCACGGGACAGCTACATTGTTTATCGCCCGAGCAAATGGAATTTCTTCCGCAAACCAAAGGATAATCACACCCTTCGAATTCTGTAGTAAGATCGTCTACCACTTTCCACTCTTGAGAATCAGATTGCCATTCAAACACTTGCAACTGCCCATCTGGCATCAGTTTAAAATAGTGAGGTGATGATGATGTCTGAGGTGTGTCAACTTCACCATTTAAGAAGCTAATGTATGAGCTCAGTGCCTTCAGTTCGTCCCGATACATAATGAAATAGGGTTGAGGTGGGTTTGATTCAACAGAAGCGACCAAACCTTCACCCGTGACTTGAAGAGAATACCTACCATTAGGACCAGTTAAGAAAACACTAGATTTAAGTTTTTGACCTTGAAGCAGCTTTTGGCCTGGTACCAAGCAGTCTGTTGGGTGATCAAAAGATTCCCAAACTACCGAGTTCTGGTCATCGACACCAGGTTTCCTGTATGAGTTAGGTTCATACCAACAACCGCTTTTCCAGAAGTATTGGTGCTCCAAACTATTCTTCCATCTGCATCACTTAGGACCAAGTCTCCAGCTGCAGTGAAATTCAGTATCGCGTTTTCTTTGAGCGGATGGCCTTGGTTCGCAGACCAAATTTCTATCCCAGTCTCAATCGAAGGTCCTTCGGTTGGTGAAATCAATATGCCAAAGAAGAAAGAGGTAGGTTCATCATGATCATCATCTTCAGTAAAGAAACCACAGGCGAATTGTGCTAGGTTGGCTTTTCTAAGGAGCATCGGTTGGTCATATGAGTAATTGGTGGTCCATGTAATGGAAACATCTGCATTAGATGTACGCTGATTTGATTCAGCAGTGGCCGAGTAGCAACATAACATGAGGATTAGGAAAAAGGTAAAGAATAAACTACAAATCCTCATGAGTACTGATCACCACTTCTTGAATACATGGATGATTCAATATGTTATAAGAATTTCATAAAACCAGCTGTGTTATTGTTTAAAGACCACCCACTTCATTATCGTTCAAAAAGCTATATAGTGCATACCTATGGTGCAACACCATTTCATGTCGGATTATTTTTCATTTTAATTTTTTCGTTTTATCATATAAAACTTAATAAAGTTAGTAATGTTTTCATTAATTTAACAACTTTGTTATACAAAAATGAAGTGTGTATAAACGTAACTACTTAATACATGTTACTATTATTAGTATTTATTAAATTTTGATGAAGAAAATTTTAACTAGTAGGAGAGAGTTAACACTTAGGCCATCCATGCCATTTAACTCTACTCTACGTAGACATCGCATCACTCACTATGTCCTTTTTTTACTTCATCTAATCTAAAGGAAATGGTTTAACCACGCTTAACCCTCCTCAGTTTAATTTAAAAAGAATTCTTAAATTGTTGTGTGTAAGGGTAGAGGATTTTAAAGTCCATGAGGACTTTAACTCATTTTGTCTTTAATGTCCCTTAACCCATGATAGAAATGATGTCCCACTCATTAAATTTTGTCAAATCAGTTCTAACGTCATGGGTGTTAAGGTATACTCATGGACCTGAGGCTACTTGTTGTGGTGAAGCTTTAAACCTAAAGTTAAAGCGTCATGTCATTGTCATATAGGTAATGAGACTTTAACTAACACACCCCTTTAACGATGTGTTGTGAGCCTCATCATTTTCTTGTTAAAACCCCATTACCATATTATCATTTCCAGCGCCCGGGCCTTAACGTTGCGGTTAAGGCCTAGTTACTACAATTGTTGTTGTAGCTTTTGTTACAACTAATGAAGCCCTACAATTGTTGTAGCTTAATGGATTAACTGTACGAAACTTATCATGTTGGACCAACCACTAGCTAGTTGGAGTCGACCTGGACCAGTAAAGTTGATTTGGAGTTGCATTTATGATGATTCTACGAAAAATATCAAGATGCTAGTATTAACTAGTTATTTTAAATAACAATTTAGGGTTCTAAAATTTAATAGATGAGAATCCATTTTTGTAAAAATCTATTTAATAAGTAAATCCATGTCAACTTAAAAAATAAGAAAATTTTAATAAACTAACTTGCCATTGTTGATAGCCTGGGGTGAATTGCAAAATAACAAAAATTTTAACATTGGAAACCATAATGAACTATATTATATGATCATAACATCATATCATCACTTAGCTTTCCATTTATATCTCATAACCAACTGATTTATTTTAGTAACTAATTTTGTTTTTAATATTATATATAAATAGTTATAATATATTTAAGAATAATATGTATTACTTAACATATTTAAACACTAGGTTATTAACCTATATACGACACGGGTGGAAATATTGAAATTTTCGAACAACCACATGTCATTTGAAAAGACAACATAAGTTGTTATATGTACTTTAAGTTGTAAATAATATTGGTACGAAATCCAATGATTGTGAAATACAAAGATAAACCCAAACAACATTCAAATTACAATATTTGAAAACATAACCAAAAGTTAAAAATGTAAAATCCATAAGCTACTAAAAAGACTTCCTTATAAACCAGATTTATTCTTTATTTGTAACTTTGTCTTCATTGTTTAATATAATAATTTTAACACCACTCTTCACTCTTGATAAAGCTACATAAAGTTGTCTATGTGTAAACACCGGGTCTTTGAGATATATGTCAACTATTGCTAGAGATTGACCTTGACTTTTGTTAATGGTCATTGCAAAACAGACTACAACTAGAAAAAACTACCTTATTTTCAATTTAAACAAAAGTTTCTTATCTGAAGGTGTTATACCATAACGAATTATATAAGTGCGACAACCGGTATTAGTACCTAAAATAACTTCTAGTACAACAAAACATCTACCCAAATTAATTACTCGCAATCTAGTTTCATCACACAAACCGTTCTTCTGATCCATATTCCTTAGTAACATTATTGGCATATCGATTTTTATAACCAATCTATGAGTCAAAATAATTTTGGTCTTTTTGATTTTATTTAGCACAATGTGTTTATAAAAATTTTAGTTCAAATTAAAATATAAAAAAATAATTTGTATGATCCTACTTAAAAACCAAAAAACTGATTTTTTATATGGACCACAACTAAGGTAAAAAAATAATGTGAATTTTGTTGCAAAGTATGAAAACAATATAAATTGAGTTAACCAAATATAAGTAAAAAAATAATGGAGAAATATCTTTGCGCCTCTAATTAACATAAATTGATTCGTATACACATCTTAATTAAAACATATATTTTAATTGGTTCTAAGAAAATAAAATAGGATTGGATAACTGAAAATTATGTTTCGTATCATTTCTAAAAAACAAAATAGAAAAAAGAAATGTGTGAACATACATTCAATGTTATTAAAAATTTGTTTAAGGTATAATGTAGTTAATAATAAATATAATAAAAATCGTGTATAATTTTTTTTTACAAGTGCCTGATTTTTAGTTAATAATATATAAATTATTATTTACTATATTTTAGTTAATAAAAATTATATTTTAATACAATATATTGTATTAACGCGTTTAAAATAAAATGTTACCGTTCAAAACGCTAGTAAATATTTCTCTTAGCGTTGAAGCTGCACGTTTACAAAAAAATGCATTTCTAAAAAACATTTAAAGGGCAACTAAAAAAATATTAAAATGACTAACCGTTTGAATTACCCCTCGTATTGAAAGACGTTGATTGACCAAAAATTACGTTTTCTTTAATTTGAGAACATCTATAATAGAATATAATATGGTTAGTATATGAAAAAGATGAACAATATAAATATAAAAACAGAATTTTATATAGCATGATGTTTCAATTTTGCTGACTTAATGAAGGATTTTAATAAACAAAACAGAAAAATTAGAAAACCGGGAAACCAAGTACTATTAACTTTAGTGACAATTGTAGGTTATTTATATTTGGTGTTCATATAGATATTAAAGACATGAAAACTAGAAACAACAATAACACAACTTACTCAACTGGATATGAAGAAAATCGGCTAACTTGAATCGACATAGATGATCAAAAATTCATTTATGTAAAAGTATCTAAGCCACAAATATATTTCTATAATAGTAGCACATGTTACACATGGTTTAAAAACATAGAAACAACCATATACATATAGACAACCATAAAATTTCATAACTAACATATTAAACCAACACAAATATTTTAGCATAACTTTGTAACCAAAATATTAAACATTTAGATTGTATGCATATAAAGTTTTTACTTACACAAACTTATTATACACCTAAATTAAAAAACCAAACGAAGACATGAACATGTTATCATCATATTAGCCCACCATCAACTTCTTTGACATTTTATTAAAAAAAAGGTCATTTTGCTTCACAATACAAAAAAAAATAAATAAATAAATCATAGCCATCTGAGTAAATATACAACTAAAGTCTTAAGGTATTATGAGTTTCATTTCAACATTAATAATAAATAAAGGTATATTTTATTATAAATTATTTTGTAATTAAATTTATTTCGATTCAAAGATATTTTAGTTAAATGTTTTAAGTTAAATTGAACCAATAAATTTTTATTCTACTAATTTCACTAATTAAGTATAACTAAAATAATATAGAGATAATTAAAATTAAACCGGTTAATTTTAATTTTATTACATAGAAGTCATTCCCAAATTAAAATTTTATTAAAGTGATTGCAATCTGCAGTAAGTTATGTTTCAAACTATTTAACATCATTAGTTTATTTATAATTAATTTCATTATATAATTCTTTTTTCAATTGTATACAATAATCTTGACATTTATGCGTAATTAAAATTGTTCAAATATAAAAGATGGAAACTTTGTTGAGACTGGAGACTATTAAAAACTACAAAAGAGTTGTCAAATTCGATTCTTAAAAACATAAATAAATAAATGTATAAATGATTGGAATGTATCATTAAAATTAAGGATGATGATTATTTAACATAAATAATCAATTATAGTGAATATCTAAGATTATATGTGTGAATACCAAGACGATTACAAGTAAACTAATAACCCACAACATTCGTCTCATTTATCCAAATAGTATAAACTTTGAAATGAATAATAAACTTGTTGGGTTTTATACAAGTTTATCAAAGTCAAGTTAACCATATTTAACTAGAAAACGCAACGGAAGCTTAGATTTTAAATCTAGTTATGAACATACCATTATGTTAAAATCAAAACCCAATGAACAAGGATCAAAATTACAAGAACAATATGCTCACAAAATGTAAATGTACCTTCTTCTACCTTTAGAAGAATAAGTAAGATATTGAAGATGATGGTGGATGGATGGCAAGCCTCCAAAGAAGAAGACCTCAAGATAGTGATACCCCAAGCTATTTGTGACAACACCAATTTGATTGCTAGGATTTATGAACACTTAAACAAGCTCACAAGACTCCCAATTTTTAGCCAATATGGCCGTGAGTTTTGAGAGAGAAAAAAAGAGTGTTTGTGACTTGATTCAACTCTTGAATAATAACAAAACACAAGACCCAAAATGCATGTATGGGAAAATGGAGGATTAAAAAGGAACCAAAGAGTTTGATTGGGTAAAACCACCACCCCACATGGGTGGCCGGTTTGTTTGTTTTTCCTTTTTTTTTTTTTTTTTTTTTTTTTTTTTTGTTTTGTGTTTTTAACATTTAAAACATCTCCATCTCATATTTTATAAAACTAATTTTATAAAACATACATGCTATCTTAATTATTTAACCAATTAAATAATTAATTTATATAAATAAATTATCCAGATAATTTATTTAAATTATCAAGTGTGTTTGTTTAGAAAACCAATTTTCTAAACACTTAGTGTTCGGTATTCGTTTAAATGATCAAATCATTAAAGAATACATTTGGTGTTGTCTAGCTTGTTATTGGGTATGACCCGACTTGGATCAAACACAGTTAGCCACATTAGTATAAGTATGTGTCTCGGGCATACGTAATTCCAACAATCTCCCACTTGCACGAGATACATAGAAAATTAATGCAAGTGGTGAATACCGCCTAACAACAGTTCACCACCCCTAATGTGTTTGACGAAGTGCCATTCAATAACATCATCCCTTCAAGTCCCTTACTTGATATGATTTAGGTGAATCTATCATTATATCCCTTTGTTACTAGATGTCATGTTGAATCTAAGAGACATAGGTGATCATTCTCTTTACAATTCAACTTTATCAGGCCTTAGACATCTAAACTCTCAACACATAAGAGGAACAAATTCCGTCTTGACTGTATACGCCTCTCACTATCACTTTATACTCCACCTGAGCTCATCCTTATGTACCATCTTTTACGAATAGCGAAGGGGAGAGTCAAAGTGTAATACTCGGTGAAAATCAAGACCCAATATACATCTCAGGTCTAAGGATAATATGAAATTCTCCTTTACTCAAGGTTACTAATGATCAAGTCAATCGACTCCATGTAGTAATATTGAGAGCGGGTCAGTCCAATATTTGTATCCCACAAATATCTATGAACTTTGGCAGCAATCCTATGCTCCATATTCATTCCTTATGAATATCTACCAATCCTAGTTCATAATAGTCTTGCTTCATATTTGTTCCCACAAATGTGATCGACTACGGACTTTTAGAATAAGATAACTTATTCATGGATTAAACATGCAAAATTTAGAATTTAACTCAAGATTCCATAATCATATAAAAGAGTTAAATTACAAAAGTCTTTTAAACTTTAATACAAAATAGATCAAATCCAATTACTAGAATATCGAAGTCCTAAGCCACTCGCATGACGCTCATGTTTCGGTCTTTCTAGGAGCTTCGTGAATGGATCCGCAAGATTTTGATCAGTTCCAACTTTGCGAATACATATCTTTCCCTTTTCAACTTCATCCCTTATGTAGTTGAATCTCCGCTCTATGTGTCTAGTCTTTTGGTGCGAACGAGGTTCCTTGATTTGTGCAATCGCACCCTCGTTGTCACAAAAGATTTCTAGAGGGTCTTGAATGGAAGAGACCACCCCTAGATCAGTAATGAATTTCTTCAACCATGCAGCTTCCTGAGCTGCCAATGAAGCGGCGATGTATTCTGATTCTGTAGTGGACAATGCTACCACTTCCTGTTTTGAGCTCTTCCAAGAGACAGCTCCTCCATTAAGAGTGAACACATACCCAGATTGTGATCGAGAATCATCTCGATCAGTTTGGAAGCTCGCATCCGTGTAACCTTTTATAGCGAGTTCCTCCTCACCAGATCCATATATCAGAAACATATCCTTAGTCCTCCTAAGGTATTTCAATATGCTCTTAACAGCCATCCAATGACTGTCTCCTGGATTCTGTTGGTATCTGCTTGTCATGCTCAAAGCGCATGACACATCCGGTCTAGTACATATCATCGCATACATGATGGATCCTATAGCAGAAGCATATGGGATTTGTTTCATCATGTCTTGCTCACCCTTTGAGCTTGGACATTGAGCTGAACTCAATATGGTCCCTCTTTGAATAGGTACAAAACCTTTCTTGGAGTTTTCCATCTTGAACCTTTTCAAGATCTTATCAATGTATGTACTTTGGTTCAAACCTATCAAGCGCCTTGACCTATCCCTATAGATCTTTATTCCCAAAATATAGGCAGCTTCACCAAGATCCTTGATGGAAAATCTACTTCCAAGCCAAGCCTTAACGCTTTCCATGGTTGGAATGTCATTTCCAAATAGTAGAATGTCATCGACATACAATACTAAGAAGGTAATTATACTCCCACTAGCTTTCTTATACACACAAGCCTCATCAGCGTTCTTGATGAATCCAAAACTTTTGATTTCTTCATCAAAACGATGATTCCAAGTTCTAGATGCTTGTTTCAATCCATAGATTGATTTCTTTAACTTGCATACTTTATTAGGATGTTTTGGATCGACAAAACCTTCAGGCTGAACCATATAGACATCTTCCTCAAGATATCCATTTAGGAAAGCGGTCTTGACATCCATTTGCCAGATTTCATAATCATAATGTGCAGCTATGGCAAATAATATCCTAATAGACTTTAGCATTGCCACAGGCGAAAAAGTTTCATCATAATCAACCCCTTGAGTTTGAGTGAAACCTTTAGCTACAAGTCTTGCTTTATAAGTATCCAAGTTTCCATGCATATCAGTTTTCCTTTTGAAAACCCACTTACTTCCAACAGCTTTGGAGTTGAGTGGTGGTTCAACCAATTCCCAAACTTGGTTGTCATACATGGATTGCATCTCAACGTTCATGGCTTCAAGCCATTTGTCACAATCATTCTTGGACATTGCATCACGGTATGTGGTCGGTTCATCCGAATCTACCACGTAGCAACCTTCTACAAAAAATCCATATTTTTCAGGTGGATTGCTAATTCTACCAGATCTGCGAACGTTTTGTGTGTTTTGATCAACCACTTGATCACTTTCAACAACCTCTTGTTGAGTGCTAGTATCAACCAATTGTGTATCATCTTGTGATTCTTGATCCTCATCAAATTTCACTGTTCTACTATTAGTTCCTTCCTCAAGGAACTTAGTTTCCAAGAACTTACCCTTTCGAGCAATAATAACATTTTGCTCACTAGGATCGTAAAAGTAATATCCTAAATCATCTTTAGGATAACCTATAAAGATACACTTAGTGGATCGGACTTCTAATTTGTTTGGGGTGTATTGCTTTACATAAGCTTCACAACCCCAAACTTTTAAGAATGATAGCGATGGAGCCTTTCCATGCCATACTTCAAAAGGTGTCTTCTCCACTTTCTTGGTTGGAGCCATATTCAATATGCGAACAGCGGAAAGTAAAGCATAGCCCCAAAATGATAGAGGTAAAGTGCTTCTAGCCATCATCGATCGAACCATATCTAATAGGGTACGATTTCTCCTTTCAGACACACCATTATGTTGTGGTGTTCCAGGTGGAGTAAGTTGTGAAATAATTCCACAACTCTTAAGATGATCTTGAAAAACACCACTTAGGTATTCACCTCCTCTATCACTACGAAGTACTTTGATTGTTGTCTTAAGTTGTCTTTCTACTTCAGTTTTGAAGTCTTTGAACATTTCAAAAGCTTCATCTTTGTGTTTCATTAAGTACACATAACCATATCGACTATAATCGTCAATAAAGGTAATGAAGTATCTTTCACCATTCCTAGTCATTGGTCTAAAAGGACCACATACATCCGAATGTATGATACCCAATAATTCTTTTGACCTTTCAAAAGTCTTATTAAAGGGTTGCTTTGTCATTTTGCCTTGTAAACAAGATTCACATACATCAAATGAATCAAACTCATTGGTTTCTAGAATACCACTCTTGCGAAGAGTTTGCATGCGATTCTTGCTTATATGTCCAAGGCGACAATGCCAAAGATAGGAATCACCCAAGTCCTTCTTGAGTTTCTTGGTGTTGACATTATACATTGAACTACTATGTGACATACCACTTTGATCTATTTCATATATACCATTCATGGGTATAGCTTTAAAATAAAATATGCCATTCATCAAAACATGAATATCATAATCAATAAACTTAAGATCAAAGCCACATTGTTTTAAAAGGGACACGGAAATAATGTTTCTCCTTAACTTAGGAGCATACAAAACATTTTTCAAAATTACTTCCAAACCACTTGGAAGCTTTAACATGTAGTCTCCTTGAGCTTGGACTTCAACTCTTGCTCCATTGCCCATAAAGAGACTAATGTCCCCTTTGTTGAGTTGCTTACTTCTTTTGAACCCCTGCAACAAATTGCAAATGTGAGTTCCACATCCGGTATCAAGTACCCATGTATTTGAAGAAATAACATTTAGTTCAACATATATAGTAAAGATAATACCTGAGGTTTGCTCCGCATCCCTCTTATCTTTTAACGCTTTGAGATAGGTCGGACAATTTCTTTTCCAATGACCTATCTCTCCACACTCAAAGCATGGATCTTGCGTCGCAACCTTTTGCTTCTTTTCCTTCGGTTTGTAGGGCGTGATGGCTTTCCTCTTTCCCTTTCCTTGGACGTGGCCCTTGCCCTTAGCAACACTTGCTTTGGGGTTGGAGTTATGTCCCCTTTTGCCTTCATTGATTGTTAGAACGGGTAAAACCCTTTTACCCATTCCCGCTTCGGCCGTTCTTAGCATTGCGTGAAGCTCACCAATGCTTTTGTCCCACCCGTTCATGTTATAGTTCATGACAAAGGTTTCAAACCTTTTGGTCAAAGAGTTGAGGATCAAATCCGTAGCCAACTCATTAGAGACGGGACAATTCAACCTACGAAGCTTTTCAATGTAGCTTTTCATCTTTAGGACATAAGATGAGACGCTTTGGGTTTCCTCCATACGACATGCATGAAACGCTCGAACCGTTTCGAAACGTTCCGCTCTAGCTTGTTGAAGGAACA
Source organism: Bidens hawaiensis (assembly GCF_021521415.1). Lineage (NCBI taxonomy): Eukaryota > Viridiplantae > Streptophyta > Magnoliopsida > Asterales > Asteraceae > Bidens > Bidens hawaiensis. The sequence goes on along the minus strand of NW_027492042.1, from coordinate 2,889 downwards.
TTTCCTTCAATTGAGTTATCATGTCGTATGCCCCATGATGCTCGAAATCCTTTTGGATTTCGGGAATCATAGTTCCCAACATGAGGCAAGAGGCTTGCACCGAATCTTTGGTGTACTTAACCCAATCGTAATAAGCCTCCTCATCTTCCACGTTAGGCTCGTCGGGAATGGGATCGTCTAAGACATATGATATCTCTTCTTGTTTGAGAACTATTCTCAAGTTGCGATACCAATCCATAAAGTTATTATGGTTTAGACGATCCTTTTCAAGGATGGTTCTTAAGGATAGGTTACGGGTGTTATGGGTAGAGGTGTTTGCATTGTTAGCGGCCATCTACAAAATTAACAAAGTTTTATTTTAGTATATAAACAATTTAATTATTAATACCCTTTATTCCAAATTTAAAATAATAATTAAATTCTAGAATCCAACGATAAATCAAATTTCGGTTAGGTGACCTTTATCCCGTTATTTGATTTAACAAGGTAGTCAACCTTGACAATTGCAAACCCTTTGCAACTTCTAGAGGTATGGGACCATTCGAAATCCTTATTTCGTGTTGGCATGTTTATCCCATCAACACCATTGGACCCCATGCTTAGGTGACCTTTATCACATGGTTTCCAATTCAAGTCGTCCTACTTGTATAAACATGTAAGATTAACATACAAGTGGTTAGGTGACCTTTATCCCACAATATGTTAATATTACCCTACGTATATTAGTTTGCTCAAAATGGTTAGGTGACCTTTATCCCATTTAAAGTTCCCTAATACGTTAAGTGTCATACAAAAGGATGGTGTAAGACTTGTTTCCTTGGTAATTATAAAAAAGGGATTTTAAGTTTTCCAATATTCTAGTTTGAAAAACATTATGCCATATCCTAACATGCATTTAGTAATATGGCGATTTTGAAAACCAATTTTCAAGGTTCAAGTTATAATAAAACCAATTTTATTATATGTGAGTAATCGCTTAGTTTTAATAAACCCATTTAATTAAACTAATTGACGCGATATTACCAAATATATATTAGAACCCATTTTATGCTTGTTGTCGTTCCTATGTGACGGTTTGGATATCCTAATATCTATCAACCACACATACAATAAGTAAAACAAACAACCAAGCAAACACATGCAAAATATAGTCATAACCGAGAACCGCTAAGTTTGACCATACTTGTTAGCCGAAACAAGTATAGGTCATAAGTCACACCTAAGGGACAAAACATGACACAAGGATGGAATGTTGACTCCCACTTGATCTTGCATCCAATGCTTCAAGTATCCTCTCCAAGTTGTTGTGTTCTTGTTGGGCTTGTTAATGGGCTCCAAACTCCAAAAGTCTTCTTGGGCCCAAGAGTGAAATTTATGGGCCTAATGGGCTTGAATCCCATGATGGGCCGGTGAGGCCCAACAAGCCCAAAATTTCGGTCCAAGGCCCAAATCCACCAATTCTTGCATCTTCAATTTTACAAAATGTATCCTAATACATATTTTTCTAAAAAAAGAAAATGCAACTAATCTATTTATTACAAACCAACTTATGAATAAATAAATTACACAAGCCTAAGATTATGAATTATTACAACCATATTGAATAATAAACATAATCAACATACACAAACAACAATCAACACATCCAAGGTCTAGGTTTCGGTTATGACACATCCAAACATACCAAATGTTCTAAGCATGCAACCTAAGCAACCAATGCCCAAAACCCCAAAAAAAAAAAAAAATCGGCCCCCCCCCCCCCCCAAGAGGCTACGGCCCAAAAAAATTTTTTTATATATATTTTTTTTTTATTTTCAACATCCAAATGTTAATAATGGTTTCCTAAGATCTTTGCATGCATGTCAAGATCTTACAAAACCATGGGGTAAAATCCACCAAAATTTCGGACCCTTTTTCACCATGAAAAACCCGAAATCTATGAACATGCAAGGAGCATAAGTCCTTGTAACCGGCTCTTGATGCCATTGTTGGGTTTTATACAAGTTTATCAAAGTCAAGTTAACCATATTTAACTAGAAAAACGCAACGGAAGCTTAGATTTTAAATCTAGTTATGAACATCCATTATGTTAAAATCAAAACCCAATGAACAAGGATCAAAATTACAAGAACCAATATGCTCACAAAATGTAAATGTACCTTCTTCTACCTTTAGAAGAATAAGTAAGATATTGAAGATGATGGTGGATGAATGGCAAGCCTCCAAAGAAGAAGACCTCAAGATAGTGATACCCCAAGCTATTTGTGACAACACCAATTTGATTGCTAGGATTTATGAACACTTAAACAAGCTCACAAGAATCCCAATTTTTAGCCAATATGGCCGTGAGTTTTGAGAGAGAAAAAGAGTGTTTGTGACTTGATTCAACTCTTGAATAATAACAAAACACAAGACCCAAAATGCATGTATGGGAAAATGGAGGATTAAAAAGGAACCAAAGAGTTTGATTGGGTAAAACCACCACCCCACATGGGTGGCCGGTTTGTTTGTTTTTCCTTTTTTTTTTTTTTTTTTTTTGTTTTGTGTTTTTAACATTTAAAACATCTCCATCTCATATTTTATAAAACTAATTTTATAAAACATACATGCTATCTTAATTATTTAACCAATTAAATAATTAATTTATATAAATAAATTATCCAGATAATTTATTTAAATTATTCAAGTGTGTTTGTTTAGAAAACCAATTTTCTAACACTTAGTGTTCGGTATTCGTTTAAAGATCAAATCATTAAAGAATACATTTGGTGTTGTCTAGCTTGTTATTGGGTATGACCCGACTTGGATCAAACACAGTTAGCCACATTAGTATAAGTATGTGTCTCGGGCATACGTAATTCCAACATAGACTTCATTGTTTAGTAGGCT